>NC_048568.1:41833100-42003100 GCF_013265735.2 Oncorhynchus mykiss | reverse complement strand
AGTGAGAATACAGTGTGCAATGCCATCAGGGAGGAGCAGCAGAGCTGTGACAGTGTATTATGTCATTATGCTGTGTATTATGTCATTATGCTGTGTATTATGTAATCAGGGAGGAGCACCAGAGCTGTAACGGTGTATTTATGATATTATGTTGTGTATTATGTCATCAGGGAGGAGCAGCAGAGCTGTAACGGTGTATTATGTCATTATGTTGTGTATTATGTCATCAGAGAGGAGCAGCAGAGCTGTAACGGTGTATTATGTCATTATGTTGTGTATTATGTCATCAGGGAGGAGCAGCAGAGCTGTAACGGTGTATTATGTCATTATGTTGTGTATTATGTCATCAGAGAGGAGCAGCAGAGCTGTAACGGTGTATTATGTCATTATGTTGTGTATTATGTCATCAGGGAGGAGCAGCAGAGCTGTAACGGTGTATTATGTCATTATGTTGTGTATTATGTCATCAGGGAGGAGCACCAGAGCTGTAACGGTGTATTATGTCTTTATGTTGTGTATTATGTCATCAGGGAGGAGCACCAGAGCTGTAATGGTGTATTATGTCATTATGTTGTGTATTATGTCATCAGGGAGGAGCAGCAGAGCTGTAAGGGTGTATTATGTCATTATGTTGTGTATTATGTCATTATGTCATCAGGGAGGAGCACCAGAGCTGTAACGTTGTATTATGTCATTATGTTGTGTATTATGTCATCAGGGAGGAGCACCAGAGCTGTAACCGTGTATTATGTCATTATATTGTGTATTATGTCATCAGGGAGGAGCACCAGAGCGGTGGCGGTGTATTACGTCATTATGTTGTGTATTATGTCATCAGGGAGGAGGACCAGAGCTGTGACGGTGTATTATGTCATTATGTTGTGTATTATGTCATCAGGGAGGAGCACCAGAGCTGTAACGGTGTATTATGTCATTATGTCATCAGGGAGGAGCACCAGAGCTATAACAGGGTATTATGTCATTATGTTGTGTATTATGTCATTATGTCATCAGGGAGGAGCAGCAGAGCTGTAACGGTGTATTATGTCATTATGTTGTGTATTATGTCATCAGGGAGGAGCAGCAGAGCTGTAACGGTGTATTATGTCATTATGTTGTGTATTATGTCATCAGGGAGGAGCACCAGAGCTGTAACCGTGTATTATGTCATTATATTGTGTATTATGTCATCAGGGAGGAGCACCAGAGCGGTGACGGTGTATTATGTCATTATGTTGTGTATTATGTCATCAGGGAGGAGGACCAGAGCTGTGACGGTGTATTATGTCATTATGTTGTGTATTATGTCATCAGGGAGGAGCACCAGAGCTGTAACGGTGTATTATGTCATTATGTTGTGTATTATGTCATCAGAGAGGAGCAGCAGAGCTGTAACGGTGTATTATGTCATTATGTTGTGTATTATGTCATCAGGGAGGAGCAGCAGAGCTATAACAGGGTATTATGTCATTATGTTGTGTGTTATGTCATTATGTCATCAGGGAGGAGCACCAGAGCTGTAACGGTGTATTATGTCATTATGTCATCAGGGAGGAGCACCAGAGCTATAACAGGGTATTATGTCATTATGTTGTGTGTTATGTCATTATGTCATCAGGGAGGAGCAGCAGAGCTGTAACGGTGTATTATGTCATTATGTTGTGTATTATGTCATTATGTCATCAGGGAGGATCAGCAGAGCTGTAAGGATGTATTATGTCATTATATTGTGTATTATGTCATTATGTCATCAGGGAGTAGCACCAGAGCTGTAACGGTGTATTATGTCATTATGTTGTGTATTATGTCATCAGGGAGGAGCAGCAGAGCTGTAACGGTGTATTATGTCATTATGTTGTGTATTATGTCATCAGGGAGGAGCACCAGAGCTGTAACGGTGTATTATGTCATTATGTTGTGTATTATGTCATCAGAGAGGAGCAGCAGAGCTGTAACGGTGTATTATGTCATTATGTTGTGTATTATGTCATCAGGGAGGAGCAGCAGAGCTGTAACGGTGTATTATGTCATTTTGTGTATTATGTCATCAGGGAGGAGCACCAGAGCTGTAACGGTGTATTATGTCATTATTTGGTGTATTATGTCATCAGGGAGGAGCACCAGAGCTGTAACGGTGTATTATGTCATTATGTTGTGTATTATGTCATCAGGGAGGAGCAGCAGAGCTGTAACGGTGTATTATGTCATTATGTTGTGTATTATGTCATCAGGGAGGAGCACCAGAGCTGTAACGGTGTATTATGTCATTATGTTGTGTATTATGTCATCAGAGAGGAGCAGCAGAGCTGTAACGGTGTATTATGTCATTATGTTGTGTATTATGTCATCAGGGAGGAGCAGCAGAGCTGTAACGGTGTATTATGTCATTTTGTGTATTATGTCATCAGGGAGGAGCACCAGAGCTGTAACGGTGTATTATGTCATTATGTGGTGTATTATGTCATCAGGGAGGAGCACCAGAGCTGTAACGGTGTATTATGTCATTATGTTGTGTATTATGTCATCAGGGAGGAGCAGCAGAGCTGTAACGGTGTATTATGTCATTATGTTGTGTATTATGTCATCAGGGAGGAGCAGCAGAGCTGTAACGGTGTATTATGTCATAATGTATTGTATTATGTCATCAGGGAGGAGCACCAGAGCTGTAACGGTGTATTATGTCATTATGTTGTGTATTATGTCATCAGGGAGGAGCAGCAGAGCTGTAACGGTGTATTATGTCATTATGTTGTGTATTATGTCATCAGGGAGGAGCAGCAGAGCTGTAACGGTGTATTATGTCATTTTGTGTATTATGTCATCAGAGAGGAGCAGCAGAGCTGTAACGGTGTATTATGTCATTATGTTGTGTATTATGTCATCAGGGAGGAGCAGCAGAGCTGTAACGGTGTATTATGTCATTATGTTGTGTATTATGTCATCAGGGAGGAGCACCAGAGCTGTAACGGTGTATTATGTCATTATGTTGTGTATTATGTCATCAGGGAGGAGCACCAGAGCTGTAACGGTGTATTATGTCATTATGTTGTGTATTATGTCATCAGGGAGGAGCACCAGAGCTGTAACGGTGTATTATGTCATTATGTTGTGTATTATGTCATCAGGGAGGAGCACCAGAGCTGTAACGGTGTAGTCCAGAAGGTGATGGAGGATCTGGAGGGACAGTTGGAAGGAGATGTACTGGAGGCTCTGACTGGGATACGGAAGTAAGTACATGGATTTTATTTATTTATTTTATTTTTATTTTACCTTTATTTAACCAGGTAGGCAAGTTGAGAACAAGTTCTCATTTACAATTGCGACCTGGCCAAGATAAAGCAAAGCAGTTCGACAGATACAACAACACAGAGTTACACATGGAGTAAAACAAACATACAGTCAATAATAAAGTATAAACAAGTCTATATACAATGTGAGCAAATGAGGTGAGAAGGGAGGTAAAGGCAAAAAAAGGCCTTGGTAGCAAGGTAAATACAATATAGCAAGTAAAACACTGGAATGGTAGTTTTGCAATGGAAGAATGTGCAAAGTAGAAATAAAAATAATGGGGTGCAAAGGAGCAAAATAAATAAATAAATTAAATACAGTTGGGAAAGAGGTAGTTGATAGGGCTAAATTATATGTGGGCTATGTACAGGTGCAGTAATCTGTGAGCTGCTCTGACAGTTGGTGCTTAAAGCTAGTGAGGGAGATAAGTGTTTCCAGTTTCAGAGATTTTTGTAGTTCGTTCCAGTCATTGGCAGCAGAGAACTGGAAAGAGAGGCGGCCAAAGAAAGAATTGGTTTTGGGGGTGACTAGAGAGATATACCTGCTGGAGCGTGTGCTACAGGTGGGAGATGCTATGGTGACCAGCGAGCTGAGATAAGGGGGGACTTTACCTAGCAGGGTCTTGTAGATGACATGGAGCCAGTGGGTTTGGCGACGAGTATGAAGCGAGGGCCAGCCAACGAGAGCGTACAGGTCGCAATGGTGGGTAGTGTATGGGGCTTTGGTGACAAAACGGATTGCACTGTGATAGACTGCATCCAGTTTGTTGAGTAGGGTATTGGAGGCTATTTTGTAAATTACATCGCCAAAGTCGAGGATTGGTAGGATGGTCAGTTTTACAAGGGTATGTTTGGCAGCATGAGTGAAGGATGCTTTGTTGCGAAATAGGAAGCCAATTCTAGATTTAACTTTGGATTGGAGATGTTTGATATGGGTCTGGAAGGAGAGTTTACAGTCTAACCAGACACCTAAGTATTTGTAGTTGTCCACGTATTCTAAGTCAGAGCCGTCCAGAGTAGTGATGTTGGACAGGCGGGTAGGTGCAGGTAGTGATCGGTTGAAGAGCATGCATTTAGTTTTACTTGTATTTAAGAGCAATTGGAGGCCACGGAAGGAGAGTTGTATGGCATTGAAGCTTGCCTGGAGGGTTGTTAACACAGTGTCCAAAGAAGGGCCGGAAGTATACAGAATGGTGTCGTCTGCGTAGAGGTGGATCAGAGACTCACCAGCAGCAAGAGCGACCTCATTGATGTATACAGAGAAGAGAGTCGGTCCAAGAATTGAACCCTGTGGCACCCCCATAGAGACTGCCAGAGGTCCGGACAACATGAAAACCAGTTAGTATGAAACCAGTTAGTTATTCATCTCAATCTGTCAGTCTATTCTTATAATAAATCCATTAATGTAATGTTTGTATGAGACTTAAACACCCAAAAGAGCAAACATAGGGCAAGGAAAAACCTTGACACAGCCATCCTCCTCCGGCCTGCCACTGAGAGATCCATTCCATAGACTGGACAGGCAGCCAGAGAGGAACAGAGACATTCACATACTGTATTAGTGTGATCTAATCTGCTGAGAGACAGGAACTCCTCCCGGCTCATTGATTAGTTTATACAGAGCTCTATTAACAGTCACCTTAGCAACCACTGTTTTCCCCCAGTCCATTAACAAGCCCCTTATTGACTCAGGCTCCCTGTTCTTCCCAGACATTCACAACCCTACTGTGTCCTCATCAGAACCAAGATGTGGCCTGGGTCTGAGTGACGTATTTACCTTGATTACCATCAAGGCCTCTCTGTGGTTTAATTACTGTAATAAATTCTGTGTCCTCATCAGAACCCGTTGTCCTACGTCAAACAACGTGCATTCATCTGTACTATGTACACCACCATTTCCCTCTTTACCATGTGTTTTACAAACTTTCTCTACGTTTCCTGACTCCTCTCCTTCCCTCCCTCCTACTCTTCTTCCCTGTCTCCTACTCTTCTTCCCTGTCTCCTACTCTTCTATCCTCCCTCCTACTCTTCTTCCCTCCCTCCTACTCTTCTATCCTCCCTCCTGCACTTCTTCCCTCCCTCCTACTCTTCTTCCCTACTCTTCTTCCCTCCCTCCTACTCTTCATCCATCCCTCCTACCCTTCTTCCCTCCCTCCAACTCTTCATCCCTCCCTCCTACCCTTCTTCCCTCCCTCCAACTCTTCTTCCCTCCTCCCTACTCTTCTTCTCTCCTTCCTACTCTTCTTCTCTCCCTCCTCCTCTTCTTCTCTCCCTCCTACTCTTCTTCTCTCCCTCCTACTCTTCTTCTCTCCCTGCTACTCTTCTTCTCTCCTTCCTACTCTTCTTCTCTCCTTCCTACTCTTCTCTCCTCCCTACTGCTCTTCTTCTCTCCTTCCTACTCCTCTTCTTCTCTCCCTCCTACTCTTCTTCTCTCCCTGCTACTCTTCTTCTCTCCCTCCTACTCTTCTTCTCTCCCTCCTACTCTTCTTCTCTCCCTGCTACTCTTCTTCTCTCCTTCCTACTCTTCTTCTCTCCTTCCTACTCTTCTTCCCTCCTTCCTACTCTTCTTCTCACCATCCTACTCTTCTCCTATCCTTCTTCTCTCCCTCCTACTCTTCTTCACTCCCTCCTACTCTTCTTCTCTCCTCCCTACTGCTCTTCTTCTCTCCTTCCTACTCTTCTCTCCTCCCCCTACTCTTCTTCTCTCCTTCCTACCCTTCTTCTCTCCTTCCTACTCTTCTCTCCTCCCTCCTACTCTTCTCTCCTCCCCCTACTATTCTTACCTCCCTCCTACTCTTCTTCTCTCCTTCCTACCCTTTTTCTCTCCTTCCTACTCTTCTCTCCTCCCTCCTACTCTTCTCTCCTCCCCCTACTATTCTTACCTCCCTCCTACTCTTCTTCTCTCCCTCCTACTCTTCTCTCCTCCCTCCTGCTCTTTTTCTCTCCTTCCTACTCTTCTCTCCTCCCTCCTACTCTTCTCTCCTCCCTCCTACTCTTCTCTCCTCCATCCTACTCTTCTCTCCTCCCTCCTACTCTTCTTCTCTCCCTCTTGTTGACACTGTGTTTGTCTTGTCTCCTTGCATGGCAGAATCAAAGAGGTGTCCCTGCCTAACCTCTCCTCCATTCATACCGCTTTCCCTCTTTTATCTCCCTCTCTCCATCCTCTGCCCTCTCTCTCCCTCCCTCCTTCACTCCCTCCCTCCATCCTCCCCTCTCTCCCTGCTAACCCTGTTTGTCTTGTCTCATTTCATGACAGAATCAAAGAGGTGTCCCTGCCTAACCTCTCCTCCATTCATACCGCTTTCCCTCTTTTATCTCCCTCTCTCCATCCTCTGCCCTCTCTCTCCCTCCCTCCTTCACTCCCTCCCTCCATCCTCCCCTCTCTCCCTGCTAACCCTGTTTGTCTTGTCTCATTTCATGACAGAATCAAAGAGGAGTTCCTGCCTAACCTCCTCTTCTCCATTCCTACCACCTTTTCTCTCTGTCTTTGAGCTGACACTCCTCTCCCCGCTGACACTGTCTATTTAACTTGTCTCCTTTCATGACAGAATCAAAGAGGAGTCCTTGGCGTTCGAGGGCCTCTTCCAGGCAGCAGCAGACATCGCCATGAGGCTGGATACCTTGTCTCAGACCCTCCACGCCTCCTTCACCAAACAGCTCAAAGACTCTCTCAAAACGTTACGTCGCTAAGGAGATTGTCTGGTCTCAGAACTGTTTGTGCGGTCTCTCCAGTTCCTATGGTCTTTGCTGTGACTCTTTTGTAGCCTGGTCTCAGATATGTGTGTACAAGAGAGCACAAACAGCTATTGGACCAGTCAACTAAGGCCTAGATTAAATCAGATCAAGTGTAAAGCGGCGATAGCTGACACCCACATAGCTGATGCTTTGGCGGAGGTGTAACTGCGTAGGAGCTTGTCAAAAATTTGTTGAGCAGCAGCTCATGTGATCATTGTCATGAAGTTCAGAACAAGAAAGTATAGGTCATATAGGAATAATTACACTGAAACTAAAAAAATAATTCAATTAAGTAATGAAGATTTTATTAGCCTTATCGAGGTGTAGATTACATCTCAAACGCCAGTGTTCGAAATTTCTCTGAGTGCGACTCCTCTGCAGCCAATTGCAATGTCCACTTTAGGTATAAATCTGGGAGCCGCTTGTGGATTTGACAGTTCTAATGCATTCCACCTCTGCCAAAACAACCGCTATGCAGATGTCTGCTAGCGCAGATCTGATGGAATCTAGCCCTAAGGAGAACTCTCTACTCTTCATCTCTCCCTCCTACTCTTCTTCCCTCCTTCATGCTCTTCTTCTCTCCCTCCTACTCTTCACTAGGAAAGTCAGTTAAGAACAAACTCTTATTTTCAATGACGGCCTAGGAACAGTGGGTTAACTGCCTGTTTAGGGGCAGAACGACAAATTTGTACCTTGTCAGCTCAGGGATTTGAACTTGCAACCTTCGGGTTATTATTCCAAAGCTCTAACCACTAGGCTACTCTGCCGCATTCCTACTCTTTTTCTCTCTCTCCTACTTCCTTCCTAATCTTCTTCCCTCCCTCCTACTCTTCTTCTCTCCCTCCTACTTCCTTCCTACTCTTCTTCCCTCCCTCCTACTCTTTTTCTCTCTCTCCTACTTCCTTCCTACTCTTCTTCCCTCCCTCCTACTCTTCTTCTCTCCCTCCTACTTCCTTCCTACTCTTCTTCCCTCCCTCCTACTCTTTTTCTCTCCCTCCTACTCTTCTTCCCTCCCTCCTACTCTTCTTCCCTCCCTCCTACGCTTCTCCTTCCCTCCTTCAGGCTACTAATACAACCTTCAGCATCTGTGTCTCTCGTCAAAACCTAGAGGTGTGTAGTTTCTCTACTAAACAGATGCTCTGACAGGAATGTTCTTTCTGCTCAGTGTACTTTAAGTGAACCGTGAGTGTGCTGACAGCTATGGAATAAATGGTGGAGGATTTATGCTGAGATTTTGGACCACAGATTTGTAATGAACAGTCACTGTACTGTACTGTACCGTAGCTGTTTCATACAGTAGCACTCATGTGTGACCAAACGCTGTCAAAGACAAAATGCCAAGTCAGTACTTTTTCTGTTTACAAATATTCCAAAAAACATTAAGTTGTTCATACTGAGCAGTTCAGCTACTCTTTTTCTCTCTCTCCTACTTCCTTCCTACTCTTCTTCCCTCCCTCCTACTCTTCTTCTCTCCCTCCTACTTCCTTCCTACTCTTCTTCCCTCCCTCCTACTCTTCTTCTCTCCCTCCTACTTCCTTCCTACTCTTCTTCCCTCCCTCCTAGTCTTTTTCTCTCTCTCCTACTTCCTTCCTACTCTTCTTTATATCATAGTATGTCATGTATTTCAAAACAGATTTTCCATCCAGTAAATTGCTATTATTACTGCATTTAAAAAAACATAAACAAATATGTCAGTCGGAAGTTTTGAAACCAAATATATTTGGTTACGACCCAAACTGCATTTTATTCCCTGTTTGGTGCACTACTGTTGACCAAGGCCCTATTCAGAAGGGCACTATATCAGGAATAGGGTGGAATTTGTGACACAAACTATATTTCTGTCATAGTAGTACCGGCAGCTCTGGTTAGCCTGAGTATTATGGGACATCTTTATTGGTCTGTCTAGGTACCAGGGTAGTATGGTCTGTCTGTATCGGTCTGTCTAGGTACCAGGGTAGTATGGTCTGTCTGTATCGGTCTGTCTAGGTACCAGGGTAGTATGGTCTGTCTGTATCGGTCTGTCTAGGTACCAGGGTAGTATGGTCTGTCTGTATTGGTCTGTCTAGGTACCAGGGTAGTATGGTCTGTCTGTATTGGTCTGTCTACGTACCAGGGTAGTATGGTCTGTCTGTATCGGTCTGTCTAGGTACCAGGGTAGTATGGTCTGTCTGTATTGGTCTGTCTACGTACCAGGGTAGTATGGTCTGTCTGTATTGGTCTGTCTAGGTACCAGGGTAGTATGGTCTGTCTGTATTGGTCTGTCTAGGTACCAGGGTAGTATGGTCTGTCTGTATTGGTCTGTCTACGTACCAGGGTAGTATGGTCTGTCTGTATCGGTCTGTCTAGGTACCAGGGTAGTATGGTCTGTCTGTATTGGTCTGTCTACATACCAGGGTAGTATGGTCTGTCTGTATTGGTCTGTCTAGGTACCAGGGTAGTATGGTCTGTCTGTATTGGTCTGTCTAGGTACCAGGGTAGTATGGTCTGTCTGTATTGGTCTGTCTAGGTACCAGGGTAGTATGGTCTGTCTGTATTGGTCTGTCTAGGTACCAGGGTAGTACGGTCTGTCTGTATTGGTCTGTCTAGATACCAGGGTAGTATGGTCTGTCTGTATTGGTCTGTCTAGGTACCAGGGTAGTATGGTCTGTCTGTATTGGTCTGGGTAAGGGTGGAGACCAGAACAAGTTCAGGGCAGATGCTTGAAGGGAGGTTCCCCTCTCTTGTTCTATGAAAGCGGAACCCTGGAATACACACTGATCATCATTATGTTTCTCTGTTGTTTATCAGTGAAAATACACAAATGCAATTAGAGTGATATTCAGCTCAAATTCCAGGCTTGAAAACCAAAGGGTTTATTTGCAAATAAAGGGAATTGTATACAAGTACAATGAAGCTTGGTCTAGCTGGGTTATATTTGAGATGGGGTATGTTATGCTGTGAGGGAAATATGTTTTTCAGAGACATACTGTATGTATTGTATGCAGTGAGTTGGTGAGGAAAGGGGCAGCCAGGCCGGGGTGATTGTGACTTTGACCCCCATTCCTTGTCAGAGTTCAAACGACAACCCCATGCTGTCGAATGGGTTGGAAACATAGGGTACATCCTAAATGGCAGCCTAGTTCCTATATAATGCACTACTTTATGGCACCCTATTCCCTATATAGCGCACTACTTTGGACCAGGGCCCAAGTATAGAGTGCTATTTGGTATGGACCTATACACAGCCCTGATCTGAAGTATACAAAACAAATGAGGTGTTATATAGATGGGTTCCACTGGGGTAATGTTGTGTAAGGTTACAGGGGGTAATGATGTGTATGGTTACAGTGGGTAATGTTGTGTAAGGTTACAGGGGGTAATGCCGTGTAAGGTTACAGGGGGTAATGTTGTGTATGGTTACAGGGGGTAATGTTGTGTATGGTTACAGGGGATAATGTTGTGTATGGTTACATGGGGTAATGGTGTGTATGGTTACAGGGGGTAATGCTGTGTAATGTCACAGGGGGCAATGCTGTGTAATGTCACAGGGGGCAATGTTGTGTATGATTACAGGGGGTAATGCTGTGTAAGGTTACAGCGGGTAATGTTGTGTATGATTACAGGGGGTAATGCCGTGTAAGGTTACAGGGGGTAATGTTGTGTATGGTTACAGGGGGTAATTCTGTGTAAAGTTACAGGAGGTAATGTTGTGTATGGTTACAGCGGGTAATGTTGTGTATGGTTACATGTGGATAATGTTGTGAATGATTACAGGGGGTAATGTTGTGTATGGTTACAGGGGATAATGTTGTGTAAGGTTATCGAGGGTACTGTTGTGTATGGTTAAAGGGGGTAATGATGTGTATGGTTACAGGGCATAATGTTGTGTATGGTTACAGGGGGTAATGTTGTGTTTGATTACAGGGGGTAATGCCGTGTAAGGTTACAGGGGATAATGTTGTGTAAGGTTATCGAGGGTACTGCTGTGTATGGTTAAAGGGGGTAATGATGTGTATGGTTACAGGGGGTAATGTTGTGTATGGTTACAGGGGGTAATGCTGTGTATGGTTAGCGGGGGTCATGTTGTATGGTTACAGGGGGTAATGATGTGTATGGTTACAGGGGGTAATGCTGTGTATGGTTAGCGGGGGTCATGTTGTATGGTTACAGGGGGTAATGATCTGTATGGTTACAGGGGGTAATGTTGTATGGTTACAGGGGGTAATGTTGTAAAGGAAACATAGTACTACCACGAGATGGTGGGGAGGCCATGCTGGTTATTGCCTGAGTTACTTTGACCCCCGTCCCTTTAAAAGGTCAAACAACGACATGAGATTATTAATCTCCTAGTCCGGCTCAGTGGGAGTTTCAACTTTAGTGTATATCAGTTTCTGTTCTGTCCCTAGTTCTCTTTCTGTTGTAGAAAGATGTACTGTATGTACTTGTTGTTGCAGTCTTTTATGGGAGATGCCATCACCCTTTCTTTTTTAGGATGTTTTTAACGTTGTAATTATGAAACGATAAAGATAAAACATGTTATGTCAAAATGCAGTGAAAATTTTAACTAAATGTAATCGAAAATGTAATCTACGTAATCCCCAAAAGTAATTATTTATCATGAGAGGGCCATAAATATTAACTAGTGATGCTGCATATTCGTAGAAAGGTTCAAATCTCACCTTTTTGGTAAAAATGGTTATAAATTGCTGAGTTGTAGTCACTTTTGAGGACACAAGCTCAAGTACACAGTACAAATATGATACATATTTTATATTACGTCATTCCTTTTCAACAAAACTATATGAATAAGTCTTGACATGACTTATATGCTTTGTAAATATATTATAATCAAATTATGAAACAACTAAGTATAAGATTTCACCTTCCTTATAACTGTAAAATACAATTATTTTAGATGAACGGTTATAAATCAATCTCTGACGAAACCACTCTCTCCTGCTGTGCTACGATGTCAGGGTTTCCGACATATGTTTTGTCAGTTGTTTGTGACGTAGGGTTCAGCCGGGAGTTGATGGACAGTCGGAAGAGCGAATTAAAATGGTGGGAGGGACATCCCAGCGTCAAGTGGTTTCAGATTTCACATCCACATCCAGGCTCAGACAATATACTACTGTGTCCGTGGGAACAAGGACTGTCGTTCACAGCAAGCCATTTCCAATTCAATTCAATTCAATTCAAGGGCTTTATTGGCATGGGAAACATGTGTTAACATTGCCAAAGCAAGTGAGGTAGATAATATAGAAAGTGAATATATAAAGTGAAATAAACAATAAAAATTAACAGTAAACATTACACATACAGAAGTTTCAAAACAATAAAGACATTATAAATGTCATTTTATATATATACAGTGTTTTAACAATGTACAAATGGTTAAAGGACACAAGATAAAATGAATAAGCATAAATATGGGTTGTATTTATCTTCACTGGTTGCCCTTTTCTTGTGGCAACAGGTCACAAATCTTGCTGCTGTGATGGCACACTGTGGAATTTCACCCAGTAGATATGGGAGTTCCATCTAAGTTGTCTACAGATCGATTTATAAGCAAAAATGTTGGTTGGAACCGGTCCCAGGACAATGCATTTCCCCCAAACAGGGGACTTTACATCAGTATAGGCCATATATTTATGTTACTGTTGTTTTATTTAATCCAGATGAAAATAAAGTTGTATCTAAAATACGTTTTTTTTTGTTGTTGTGTAAAAATGTTTTTCTCAATCCGCTCATTCACCTGTGCTGCCCTCTAGCTGTCTTTTACAATAACATCAACTAACTCATAGTCATAAGCACTTCTTCAGCTGTGTCCCAAACTCTTTTCCTATCAGTGGTCCATCCATCATCCAGTCATTAAGAAGTTAGTCTTTGGTTCTAGAGACTCTTGAATAGAGCATATCACACCTGCATAGCTCAGCACTACACATTCAAGTAACACTGCGCAAAATAAGTACAAAAACCTTATTATTTTTTTGTATATTCACACAGAAAAAAAGCAAATGAACTTTTATTTAAATGAAAGTTATACCTAGTCTGCGATGCCATTTTTAGTTGCCTACTGTTTCATTATTTTTTTTTACTCGTTCTTTGAAAGTACACAACTGTTTAATGTTGACATGGCCATGTCGAGGCTTTATGGAGACTCAAATCTAGTTCTCCTGTGTCTCTTACCATATATGGGCAGCGGGGGAGAGAGTCCGGGAAGGAGGGAGAGTAGACTCGGTCAGTCAATGCCACGGTGTCTCACATTTCTTATTCCCAGAGGAGCTCGTGAGGTTTGTCGTGGTGAATCAGGAGGAGGAAAAAAAATGCTCAAAATGGAAATTACAATAGAATTGCACTTCTGGATACCTTAACCCTTAATGTAGACGTGAGAATGGAGACCAAATGTTTGTATCTGCTTGGAAATGTGTTTAATAGCTGTTCCCTGGATAATTGTCTCCATCCGTGCATAAATGACATGAGCGTGCTTGTGAGAAAGTGTGTAATTACCAACCAAAAGTCCAAACTTCGGATACTGTTGTTAAAACGTCTCGAGATATGGTAATATCATAAAACAGCGCAGGCGCTCATTTATTCACGGAGCGTTTTGGCGCGTCTCTATTTGTATTTCAGCGGCGGCACGGGATGGGGCAGCGCTCCGTTTTTACGCATTTGGATACATACAGCTGCTAAACGGAAACGTTGACGAGGACAGAGACGGAGCGTTGTGGAAACGACGGAGTTAAACGTTATTCAATCAGTTTAATTAATTATCATCTCTAAAGAGCACACCACTAGAAGTGGCGTTAACGTCACTCTCTCCCGCCTATCAAGCGCCTAGTATGCGATATCTGAAGTGAGGCACGGCGTCCGCTTGTCCTGATATGCCTCATACGCGAAGATGACAGGACTAGAGCGCATCTCAAGAATTCACACGGAAGCCGACTTTCTCCCCCACGTCATCATTGTTTCAAGATAACCTTTCCGGAGAGAATATCATCATATAACAAAGTCTATGGTTTTTGATTGAAGAGAGATTTAGATAGAAACGACATGCTTTTCAGGGAAGTAGAAATATAGAAAGTCACCGGGGGTGAAATATGGAGCGTGGATTATTCAACCACCTGTTCTCAGCTGGGACCACTGCGTTCTGTTGTTTCTTCTTATGTGAGTCAAGTAAGTTCGTTTTATTATTGATTTGGGCTTAGACTTATCTCCTGAAATGTATTGCGTTTTTTTCCGTTGTTTTCTTTACCAAGGTGTGTGAATGCCATTGCTATGCCATTCAATGATGCAGCCGTTTAAACCTACCATGTCAGTTCCTTCATTGACAATGTGCCTAAGTCGATTTCACCATAAATAAGAAATGACGTTCTCTCGTTCTGTGGTTCCATCGTTCCAAAACTCTCAGAAAGCTCTCAGAATTCTCCCGCCTTTTCAAAAATTTCCTCTTGTTTAAATCGACTGCTACAGCAGATGTGCTGTTGTCTGGGATCTAAACCAACCTGTCTCTTTACTTTCTAAATGAACCTGAGCACTGTACGCCACTCTTAATTTCTCATTAATTAAATTGCTTATTTCTCATTAAAGCTTCGGGCTAACACAACAGTTGAATACCCCCACATAACTCTAAATGTGGCAGCCGCAGACACATTGACGAGAGTTGTGCAGTTGGCTACCGTGGCTTATGCACTTCGAAGTGGAATGGAGAAGATTTTCAGACAATTTCTCCCAAGAGCACGTTTGGCCCGAGAAGTTGCTGACTCGTTCAAAGGGAGCCACTCAAGGGTACACTCTGAAACAACACACACACACACACACACACACACACACACACACACACACACACACACACACACACACACACACACACACACACACACACACACACACACACACACACAACACTCTAATGTGCTGCCCAAGGGGCTACACGCCCTGCCGAAACAATTTGATCAGTGTCCAAGATCCCAAAGATCCAAGCGCTAGGCATGGAACTGAGGTGTCATCTCTTCTTTTCTCACTCCGTTGACAGGCGGGGCTTTGATCTGCGGTGTTCGATGGCTTTCTGTCAAACCCGGAGCATCTGGTCTCCGATAGTCTCTGCAGCGTGCTGGTCTTATTCCAGACGGAAGGACAGATGCGTAGTCACAGCGGAGCTTCAAGTACGCGCATAATTGAAGTATGGTGTGATGCAAAGAAGATGCCTTGCCAGAATTAGAACACGTGCATTTTCGTAAGACTGTGGTAGACCAAATATATATCTTTTTTGCAACGTATCCTATCTACAGGTTACAGAAATAGTGTCATAGCAGTTTGTACACGTTCCTGATCTCCAACCTACCTCAGCTAGGTAATTGGTTCATAACGACATGAATCACTTTAATAGACTCTAATAGTATAACATTCAGCCCACAGGTCACGATTAGAGCTTTGAATTGCCACAACCTCCCTTCAATGCCATTTAGTTCTTTCCCATCTAAACTCTCCTGGTGCTTGCCTTCCTCCACAGACCTGGCTGACTGACTGACTGGTTGGCTGGCTGACTGAATGACTGGCTGACTGAATGACTGGCTGGTTGGCTAGCTGACTGAATGACTGGCTGGCTGAAAGACTGGCTGGTTGGCTAGCTGACTGAATGACTGGCTGGTTGGCTGGCTGGCTGACTGAATGACTGAATGACTGGCTGGTTGGCTGACTGAATGAATGACTGGCTGGCTGGTTGGCTGACTGAATGAATGACTGACTGGTTGGTTGGCTGGCTGGCTGACTGAATGACTGGCTGGTTGGCTGGCTGACTGAATGACTGAATGACTGGCTGGTTGGCTAGCTGACTGAATGACTGGCTGGTTGGCTAGCTGGCTGGCTGACTGACTGAATGACTGGCTGGTTGGCTGGCTGGCTGACTGAATGACTGGCTGGTTGGCTGACTGACTGAATGACTGACTGGTTGGTTGGCTGGCTGGCTGACTGAATGACTGGCTGGTGGGCTGGCTGACTGAATGACTGAATGACTGGCTGGTTGGCTAGCTGGCTGGCTGACTGACTGAATGACTGGCTGGTTGGCTGACTGACTGAATGACTGACTGGTTGGTTGGCTGGCTGGCTGACTGAATGACTGGCTGGTTGGCTGGCTGACTGAATGACTGGCTAGTTGGCTGGCTGACTGAATGACTGAATGACTGGCTGGTTGGCTAGCTGGCTGGCTGACTGAGTGACTGGCTGGTTGGCTGACTGGCTGGCTGGCTGACTGACTGAATGACTGGCTGGTTGGCTGGCTGACTGACTGATTGGCTGGATTGACTGACTTGCTGGTTTGACTGACTGATTTACTGTCTGTCTGGCAGGCTGGCTGTTTTGCTGACTGACTGGCTGGCCGACTGGCTTGCTGGTTGGTTGGTTGACTTGCTGGCTTTGGCTGGCTGGTTGGCAGGCTGACTGACTGTTTGGCTGGCTGCCTGGACCTGATTTGCTGCCTCGCAGGGTTGTTGGTCCTGGCCTTCCTCCACTGGCTGGCTGGCTGGTTTTCTGACTCGCTGACTGGCTCTCTGGCTGGCTGACTGATTAACTTGCAAACTGCCTGACTGGGTGGGTGGCTGCTTGGCTACTTTAGACAAGGCGATAATAATGACATGCTGTTGTGGTCCAGAGGAGGATGACTTACAGGTTGGTAATGACACACACATACACACACACACACACACACACACACACACACACACACACACACACACACACACACACACACACACACACACACACACACACACACACACACACACACACACACACACACACACACACAGGTGAAAGTGACAAAGTGACTTGTAATATGATCGACACTTTGTCAAAAATACATATCAACAACTTTCAAAATATTCCTCATGCACCTACGAACATGAGAGCACAAAACGGGGCCAAAAAGGAGAAACTCTGTCAGGGGAAAGGGTTTGTACCAGTTATAAACTGGCAGAGAAACAGGACAGGGTTTGTACCAGTTATAAACTGGCAGGTAAACAGGAAAGGGTTTGTACCAGTTATAAACTGGCAGGTAAACAGGAAAGGGTTTGTACCAGTTATAAACTGGCAGGTAAACAGGAAAGGGTTTGTACCAGGTATAAACTGGCAGAGAAACAGGAAAGGGTTTGTACCAGTTATAAACTGGCAGGTAAACAGGAAAGGGTTTGTACCAGTTATAAACTGGCAGGTAAACAGGAAAGGGTTTGTACCAGTTATAAACTGGCAGGTAAACAGGAAAGGGTTTGTACCAGTTATAAACTGGCAGGTAAACAGGAAAGGGTTTGTACCAGTTATAAACTGGCAGGTAAACAGGAAAGGGTTTGTACCAGGTATAAACTGGCAGGGAAACAGGAAAGGGTTTGTACCAGTTATAAACTGGCAGGTAAACAGGAAAGGGTTTGTACCAGTTATAAACTGGCAGAGAAACAGGAAAGGGTTTGTACCAGTTATAAACAAACTGGCAGGTAAACAGGAAAGGGTTTGTACCAGTTAGAAACTGGCAGAGAAACAGGAAAGGGTTTGTACCAGTTCTAAACTGGCAGAGAAACAGGAAAGGGTTTGTACCAGTTATAAACTGGCAGGTAAACAGGAAAGGGTTTGTACCAGTTATAAACTGGCAGGGAAACAGGAAAGGGTTTGTACCAGTTATAAACTGGCAGGGAAACAGGAAAGGGTTTGTACCAGTTATAAACTGGCAGGTAAACAGGAAAGGGTTTGTACCAGTTATAAACTGGCAGGGAAACAGGAAAGGGGTTGTACCAGTTATAAACTGGCAGAGAAACAGGAAAGGGTTTGTACCAGTTATAAACTGGCAGGTGTCACACACTAAACTGGCAGATCATGAGGATATTCGTTCACATATAATTCACATTGAATTGAATAGAGAACATTAATGGTTTATTTTTTGGTGTCAGTGTCATCCTGAATGACAGCTTACTGGCAGCTCAACAATAGGTTGTGTTTGTATGAGGTTGACCCCGTAACACCTTCTGACTGAGACGGATGGATTAGCTCCCAGCTCATCCCCGGTGTGTGTCGTAAATGGTAGCCTGTATTCCCCGTAGTGCACTACTGTTGATCAGAGCCCTATGGGAATGGCATTAAAAAGGGAATAAGGTACCATTTGGTAAACATACCCTGCTCTGTTAGCTGCTGGAAGTAATGATGCGTGTAATTTACTGTGATTACGTTGATGAAGGGACCAGTGGGAATCCCTTAGAATGAGATGGGGGGGGGGGGGGGGGGAGGAGTTCCTCCTTGTGTTTTTTTTTTGTTTTTTTTACGCAACCCTTTGCGGCGCCGAGACTGAACCGTCCCCCTCCTCAGACTGAATCGTCCCCCCTGCCCAGACTGAAGCGTCCCCCCTGACCAGACTGAACCGTCCCCATTGCCCAGACTGAACCGTCCCCATTGCCCAGACTGAACCGTCCCCCCTGCCCTGACTGAACCGTCCCCCCTGCCTAGACTGAACCGTCCCATTGCCCAGACTGAACCGTCCAACCTGCCAAGACTGAACCGTCCCTCCTGCCCAGACTGAACCGTCCCCCCTGACCAGACTGAACCGTCCCCATTGCCCAGACTGAACCGTCCCCCCTGCCCAGACTGAACCGTCCCCCCTGCCCAGACTGAACCGTCCCCATTGCCCAGACTGAACCGTCCCCGCTGCCCAGACTGAACCGTCCCCCCTGCCTAGACTGAACCGTCCCATTGCCCAGACTGAACCGTCCAACCTGCCAAGACTGAACCGTCCCTCCTGCCCAGACTGAACCGTCCCCCCTGACCAGACTGAACCGTCCCCATTGCCCAGACTGAACCGTCCCCCCTGCCCAGACTGAACCGTCCCCCCTGCCCAGACTGAACCGTCCCCATTGCCCAGACTGAACCGTCCCCGCTGCCCAGACTGAACCGTCCCCATTGCCCAGACTGAACCGCGCCCCCTGCCCAGACTGAACCGTCCCCCCTGCCCAGACTGAACCGCCCCCCCCTGCCCAGACTGAACTGTCCCCCTGCCCAGACTGAACCGTCCCCCCTGCCCAGACTGAACCGTCCCTCCTGCCTAGACTGAACCGTCCCCATTGCCCAGACTGAAGCGTTCCCATTGCCCAGACTGAACCGTCCCCCCTGACCAGACTGAACCGTCCCCATTGCCCAGACTGAACCGTCCCCATTACCCAGACTGAACCGTCCCCCCTGCCCAGACTGAACCGTCCCCCCTGCCTAGACTGAACCGTCCCATTGCCCAGACTGAACCGTCCAACCTGCCAAGACTGAACCGTCCCTCCTGCCCAGACTGAACCGTCCCCCCTGACCAGACTGAACCGTCCCCCCTGCCCAGACTGAACCGTCCCCCCTGCCTAGACTGAACCGTCCCCATTGCCTCGACTGAACCATCCCCATTGCCCAGACTGAACCGCCCCCCCTGCCCAGACTGAACCGCCTCGCTTTCCCAGACTGAACCGTCCCGTGGACCAGACTGAACCATCCCCCCTGCCCAGACTGAACCGTCCCCCTTGCCCAGACTGAACCGTGCCCCCTGCCCAGACTGAACCGTGCCCCCTACCCAGACTGAACCGTCCCCCCTCCTCAGACTGAACCGTCCCCCCTGCCCAGACTGAACCGTCCCCATTGCCCAGACTGAACCGTCCCCATTGCCCAGACTGAACCGTCCCCCTGACCAGACTGAAGCGTCCCCCCTGACCAGACTGAACCGTCCCCATTGCCCAGACTGAACCGTCCCCATTGCCCAGACTGAACCGTCCCCCCTACCCAGACTGAACCGTCCCCCCTCCTCAGACTGAACCGTCCCCCCTGCCCAGACTGAACCGTCCCCATTGCCCAGACTGAACCGTCCCCATTGCCCAGACTGAACCGTCCCCTTGACCAGACTGAAGCGTCCCCCCTGACCAGACTGAACCGTCCCCATTGCCCAGACTGAACCGTCCCCATTGCCCAGACTGAACCGTCCCCCCTGCCCAGACTGAACCGTCCCCCCTGACCAGACTGAACCGTCCCCATTGCCCAGACTGAACCGTCCCCATTGCCCAGACTGAACCGTCCCCCTGACCAGACTGAAGCGTCCCCCCTGACCAGACTGAACCGTCCCCATTGCCCAGACTGAACCGTCCCCCCTGCCTAGACTGAACCGTCCCATTGCCCAGACTGAACCGTCCAACCTGCCAAGACTGAACCGTCCCTCCTGCCCAGACTGAACCGTCCCCCCTGACCAGACTGAACCGTCCCCATTGCCCAGACTGAACCGTCCCCCCTGCCCAGACTGAACCGTCCCCCCTGACCAGACTGAACCGTCCCCCCTCCTCAGACTGAACCGTCCCCCCTGCCCAGACTGAACCGTCCCCATTGCCCAGACTGAACCGTCCCCATTGCCCAGACTGAACCGTCCCCCTGACCAGACTGAAGCGTCCCCCCTGACCAGACTGAACCGTCCCCATTGCCCAGACTGAACCGTCCCCATTGCCCAGACTGAACCGTCCCCCCTGCCCAGACTGAACCGTCCCCCCTGACCAGACTGAACCGTCCCCATTGCCCAGACTGAACCGTCCCCATTGCCCAGACTGAACCGTCCCCCTGACCAGACTGAAGCGTCCCCCCTGACCAGACTGAACCGTCCCCATTGCCCAGACTGAACCGTCCCCCCTGCCTAGACTGAACCGTCCCATTGCCCAGACTGAACCGTCCAACCTGCCAAGACTGAACCGTCCCTCCTGCCCAGACTGAACCGTCCCCCCTGACCAGACTGAACCGTCCCCATTGCCCAGACTGAACCGTCCCCCCTGCCCAGACTGAACCGTCCCCCCTGACCAGACTTAACCGTCCCCCCTGACCAGACTGAACCGCCCCCCCTGCCCAGACTGAACCGTCCCCCCTGCCCAGACTGAACCGTCCCCATTGCCCAGACTGAACCGTCCCCGCTGCCCAGACTGAACCGTCCCCATTGCCCAGACTGAACCGCGCCCCCTGCCCAGACTGAACTGTCCCCCCTGCCCAGACTGAACCGCCCCCCCCCCCCTGCCCAGACTGAACTGTCCCCCCTGCCCAGACTGAACCATCCCCCCTGCCCAGACTGAACTGTCCCCCCTGACCAGACTGAACCGTCCCTCCTGCCTAGACTGAACCGTCCCCATTTCCCAGACTGAAGCGTTCCCATTGCCCAGACTGAACCGTCCCCATTGCCCAGACTGAACCGTCCCCATTGCCCAGACTGAACCGTCCCCCCTGCCCAGACTGAACCGTCCCCCCTGCCTAGACTGAACCGTCCCATTGCCCAGACTGAACCGTCCAACCTGCCAAGACTGAACCGTCCCTCCTGCCCAGACTGAACCGTCCCCCCTGACCAGACTGAACCGTCCCCATTGCCCAGACTGAACCGTCCCCCCTGCCCAGACTGAACCGTCCCCCCTGCCCAGACTGAACCGTCCCCATTGCCCAGACTGAACCGTCCCCGCTGCCCAGACTGAACCGTCCCCATTGCCCAGACTGAACCGCGCCCCCTGCCCAGACTGAACCGTCCCCCCTGCCCAGACTGAACCGCCCCCCCCTGCCCAGACTGAACTGTCCCCCTGCCCAGACTGAACCGTCCCCCCTGCCCAGACTGAACCGTCCCTCCTGCCTAGACTGAACCGTCCCATTGCCCAGACTGAACCGTCCAACCTGCCAAGACTGAACCGTCCCTCCTGCCCAGACTGAACCGTCCCCCCTGACCAGACTGAACCGTCCCCATTGCCCAGACTGAACCGTCCCCCCTGCCCAGACTGAACCGTCCCCCCTGCCCAGACTGAACCGTCCCCATTGCCCAGACTGAACCGTCCCCGCTGCCCAGACTGAACCGTCCCCCCTGCCTAGACTGAACCGTCCCATTGCCCAGACTGAACCGTCCAACCTGCCAAGACTGAACCGTCCCTCCTGCCCAGACTGAACCGTCCCCCCTGACCAGACTGAACCGTCCCCATTGCCCAGACTGAACCGTCCCCCCTGCCCAGACTGAACCGTCCCCCCTGCTCAGACTGAACCGTCCCCATTGCCCAGACTGAACCGTCCCCGCTGCCCAGACTGAACCGTCCCCATTGCCCAGACTGAACCGCGCCCCCTGCCCAGACTGAACCGTCCCCCCTGCCCAGACTGAACCGCCCCCCCCTGCCCAGACTGAACTGTCCCCCTGCCCAGACTGAACCGTCCCCCCTGCCCAGACTGAACCGTCCCTCCTGGCTAGACTGAACCGTCCCCATTGCCCAGACTGAAGCGTTCCCATTGCCCAGACTGAACCGTCCCCCCTGACCAGACTGAACCGTCCCCATTGCCCAGACTGAACCGTCCCCATTACCCAGACTGAACCGTCCCCCCTGCCCAGACTGAACCGTCCCCCCTGCCTAGACTGAACCGTCCCATTGCCCAGACTGAACCGTCCAACCTGCCAAGACTGAACCGTCCCTCCTGCCCAGACTGAACCGTCCCCCCTGACCAGACTGAACCGTGCCCCCTGCCCAGACTGAACCGTCCCCCCTGCCTAGACTGAACCGTCCCCATTGCCTCGACTGAACCATCCCCATTGCCCAGACTGAACCGCCCCCCCTGCCCAGACTGAACCGCCTCGCTTTCCCAGACTGAACCGTCCCGTGGACCAGACTGAACCATCCCCCCTGCCCAGACTGAACCGTCCCCCTTGCCCAGACTGAACCGTGCCCCCTGCCCAGACTGAACCGTGCCCCCTACCCAGACTGAACCGTCCCCCCTCCTCAGACTGAACCGTCCCCCCTGCCCAGACTGAACCGTCCCCATTGCCCAGACTGAACCGTCCCCATTGCCCAGACTGAACCGTCCCCCTGACCAGACTGAAGCGTCCCCCCTGACCAGACTGAACCGTCCCCATTGCCCAGACTGAACCGTCCCCATTGCCCAGACTGAACCGTCCCCCCTGCCCAGACTGAACCGTCCCCCCTGACCAGACTGAACCGTCCCCATTGCCCAGACTGAACCGTCCCCATTGCCCAGACTGAACCGTCCCCCTGACCAGACTGAAGCGTCCCCCCTGACCAGACTGAACCGTCCCCATTGCCCAGACTGAACCGTCCCCCCTGCCTAGACTGAACCGTCCCATTGCCCAGACTGAACCGTCCAACCTGCCAAGACTGAACCGTCCCTCCTGCCCAGACTGAACCGTCCCCCCTGACCAGACTGAACCGTCCCCATTGCCCAGACTGAACCGTCCCCCCTGCCCAGACTGAACCGTCCCCCCTGACCAGACTGAACCGTCCCCCCTGACCAGACTGAACCGCCCCCCCTGCCCAGACTGAACCGTCCCCCCTGCCCAGACTGAACCGTCCCCATTGCCCAGACTGAACCGTCCCCGCTGCCCAGACTGAACCGTCCCTATTGCCCAGACTGAACCGCGTCCCCTGCCCAGACTGAACCGTCCCCCCTGCCAAGACTGAACCGTCCCTCCTGCCCAGACTGAACCGTCCCCCCTGACCAGACTGAACCGTCCCCCCTGCCCAGACTGAACCTTCCCCCCTGCCCAGACTGAACCGTCCCCCCTGCCCAGACTGAACCGTCCCCATTGCCCAGACTGAACCGTCCCCGCTGCCCAGACTGAACCGTCCCCATTGCCCAGACTGAACCGCGCCCCCTGCCCAGACTGAACCGTCCCCCCTGCCCAGACTGAACCGCCCCCCCCCCTGCCCAGACTGAACTGTCCCCCCTGCCCAGACTGAACCATCCCCCCTGCCCAGACTGAACTGTCCCCCCTGACCAGACTGAACCGTCCCTCCTGCCTAGACTGAACCGTCCCCATTGCCCAGACTGAAGCGTTCCCATTGCCCAGACTGAACCGTCCCCATTGCCCAGACTGAACCGTCCCCATTGCCCAGACTGAACCGTCCCCCCTGCCCAGACTGAACCGTCCCCCCTGCCTAGACTGAACCGTCCCATTGCCCAGACTGAACCGTCCAACCTGCCAAGACTGAACCGTCCCTCCTGCCCAGACTGAACCGTCCCCCCTGACCAGACTGAACCGTCCCCATTGCCCAGACTGAACCGTCCCCCCTGCCCAGACTGAACCGTCCCCCCTGCCCAGACTGAACCGTCCCCATTGCCCAGACTGAACCGTCCCCGCTGCCCAGACTGAACCGTCCCCATTGCCCAGACTGAACCGCGCCCCCTGCCCAGACTGAACCGTCCCCCCTGCCCAGACTGAACCGCCCCCCCCTGCCCAGACTGAACTGTCCCCCTGCCCAGACTGAACCGTCCCCCCTGCCCAGACTGAACCATCCCTCCTGCCTAGACTGAACCGTCCCCATTGCCCAGACTGAAGCGTTCCCATTGCCCAGACTGAACCGTCCCCCCTGACCAGACTGAACCGTCCCTATTGCCCAGACTGAACCGTCCCCATTACCCAGACTGAACCGTCCCCCCTGCCCAGACTGAACCGTCCCCCCTGCCTAGACTGAACCGTCCCATTGCCCAGACTGAACCGTCCAACCTGCCAAGACTGAACCGTCCCTTCTGCCCAGACTGAACCGTCCCCCCTGACCAGACTGAACCGTCCCCCCTGCCCAGACTGAACCGTCCCCCCTGCCTAGACTGAACCGTCCCCATTGCCTCGACTGAACCATCCCCATTGCCCAGACTGAACCGCCCCCCCTGCCCAGACTGAACCGCCTCGCTTTCCCAGACTGAACCGTCCCGTGGACCAGACTGAACCATCCCCCCTGCCCAGACTGAACCGTCCCCCTTGCCCAGACTGAACCGTGCCCCCTGCCCAGACTGAACCGTGCCCCCTACCCAGACTGAACCGTCCCCCCTCCTCAGACTGAACCGTCCCCCCTGCCCAGACTGAACCGTCCCCATTGCCCAGACTGAACCGTCCCCATTGCCCAGACTGAACCGTCCCCCTGACCAGACTGAAGCGTCCCCCCTGACCAGACTGAACCGTCCCCATTGCCCAGACTGAACCGTCCCCATTGCCCAGACTGAACCGTCCCCCCTGCCCAGACTGAACCGTCCCCCCTGACCAGACTGAACCGTCCCCATTGCCCAGACTGAACCGTCCCCATTGCCCAGACTGAACCGTCCCCCTGACCAGACTGAAGCGTCCCCCCTGACCAGACTGAACCGTCCCCATTGCCCAGACTGAACCGTCCCCCCTGCCTAGACTGAACCGTCCCATTGCCCAGACTGAACCGTCCAACCTGCCAAGACTGAACCGTCCCTCCTGCCCAGACTGAACCGTCCCCCCTGACCAGACTGAACCGTCCCCATTGCCCAGACTGAACCGTCCCCCCTGCCCAGACTGAACCGTCCCCCCTGACCAGACTGAACCGTCCCCCCTGACCAGACTGAACCGCCCCCCCTGCCCAGACTGAACCGTCCCCCCTGCCCAGACTGAACCGTCCCCATTGCCCAGACTGAACCGTCCCCGCTGCCCAGACTGAACCGTCCCTATTGCCCAGACTGAACCGCGTCCCCTGCCCAGACTGAACCGTCCCCCCTGCCAAGACTGAACCGTCCCTCCTGCCCAGACTGAACCGTCCCCCCTGACCAGACTGAACCGTCCCCCCTGCCCAGACTGAACCTTCCCCCCTGCCCAGACTGAACCGTCCCCCCTGCCCAGACTGAACCGTCCCCATTGCCCAGACTGAACCGTCCCCGCTGCCCAGACTGAACCGTCCCCATTGCCCAGACTGAACCGCGCCCCCTGCCCAGACTGAACCGTCCCCCCTGCCCAGACTGAACCGCCCCCCCCCCCTGCCCAGACTGAACTGTCCCCCCTGCCCAGACTGAACCATCCCCCCTGCCCAGACTGAACTGTCCCCCCTGACCAGACTGAACCGTCCCTCCTGCCTAGACTGAACCGTCCCCATTGCCCAGACTGAAGCGTTCCCATTGCCCAGACTGAACCGTCCCCATTGCCCAGACTGAACCGTCCCCATTGCCCAGACTGAACCGTCCCCCCTGCCCAGACTGAACCGTCCCCCCTGCCTAGACTGAACCGTCCCATTGCCCAGACTGAACCGTCCAACCTGCCAAGACTGAACCGTCCCTCCTGCCCAGACTGAACCGTCCCCCCTGACCAGACTGAACCGTCCCCATTGCCCAGACTGAACCGTCCCCCCTGCCCAGACTGAACCGTCCCCCCTGCCCAGACTGAACCGTCCCCATTGCCCAGACTGAACCGTCCCCGCTGCCCAGACTGAACCGTCCCCATTGCCCAGACTGAACCGCGCCCCCTGCCCAGACTGAACCGTCCCCCCTGCCCAGACTGAACCGTCCCCCCTGCCCAGACTGAACCGTCCCCATTGCCCAGACTGAACCGTCCCCCCTGCCCAGACTGAACCGCCCCCCCCCCCTGCCCAGACTGAACTGTCCCCCCTGCCCAGACTGAACCATCCCCCCTGCCCAGACTGAACTGTCCCCCCTGACCAGACTGAACCGTCCCTCCTGCCTAGACTGAACCGTCCCCATTGCCCAGACTGAAGCGTTCCCATTGCCCAGACTGAACCGTCCCCCCTGACCAGACTGAACCGTCCCCATTGCCCAGACTGAACCGTCCCCCCTGCCCAGACTGAACCGTCCCCCCTGCCTAGACTAAACCGTCCCATTGCCCAGACTGAACCGTCCAACCTGCCAAGACTGAACCGTCCCTCCTGCCAAGACTGAACCGTCCCTCCTGCCCAGACTGAACCGTCCCCCCTGACCAGACTGAACCGCCCCCCCTGCCCAGACTGAACCGTCCCCCCTGCCCAGACTGAACCGTCCCCATTGCCCAGACTGAACCGTCCCCGCTGCCCAGACTGAACCGTCCCCATTGCCCAGACTGAACCGCGTCCCCTGCCCAGACTGAACCGTCCCCCCTGCCCAGACTGAACCGCCCCCCCTGCCCAGACTGAACTGTCCCCCCTAACCAGACTGAACCGTCCCCCCTGACCAGACTGAACCGTCCCTCCTGCCTAGACTGAACCGTCCCCATTGCCCAGACTGAACCGTGCCCCCTGCCCAGACTGAACCGTCCCCCTTGCCCAGACTGAACTGTGCCCCCTGCCCAGACTGAACCGCCCCCCTGCCCAGACTGAACCGTCCCCCCCGCCCAGACTGAACTGTTCCCCCTGCCCAGACTGAACCGCCGCCCCTGACCAGACTGAACCGTCCCTCCTGCCCAGACTGAACTGTCCCCCCTACCCAGACTGAACTGCCTCGCTTTCCCAGACTGAACCGTTCCGTGGACCAGACTGAACCGTGCCCCCTGCCCAGACTGAACCGTCCCCCTTGCCCAGACTGAACCGTGCCCCCTGCCCAGACTGACCTGTGCCCCCTGCCCAAACTGAACCATGTCCCCTGCCCAGACTGAACCATGTCCCCTGCCCAGACTGAACCGTCCCCCTTGCCCAGACTGAACCGTGCCCCCTGCCCAGACTGAACCATCCCCCCTGCCCAGACTGAACCGTGCCCCCTGCCCAGACTGAACCGTCCCCCCTGCCCAGACTGAACCGTCCCCCCTGCCTAGACTGAACCGTCCCCATTGCCCAGACTGAACCGTCCCCCCTGTCCAGACTGAACCGTCCCTCCTGCCCAGACTGAAACGTCCCTCCTGCCCAGACTGAACTGTCCCCCTTGCCCAGACTGAACCGTCCCCCCTGTCCAGACTGAACTGTCCCCCTTGCCCAGACTGAACTGTCCCTCCTGCCCAGACTGAACCGTCCCCCTTGCCCAGACTGATCCGCCCCGCGGCCCACTCCTACTCTATACATTATACAAGACAAGCCCCTCAGACAAAAACATTCAATCAAAACATTAAATCAAATGATATGTATAAATGCATAATTATACCTATGTAACCTGCGTAAATGTAGCCTAAATGTAACCTGCCCAAATGTAGCCTAAATGTAACCTGCCCAAATGTAGCCTAAATGTAACCTGCCTAAATGTAGCCTAATTGTAGCCTAAATGTAGCCTAAATGTAACCTGCCTAAATTACTATCGACCCGTAGCACTCACGTCTGTAGCCATGAAATGCTTTGAAAGGCTGGTCATGGCTCACAGAAACACCAATATCCCAGAAACCCTACACCCACTCCAATTTGCATACCGCACCAAGAGATCCACAGATGATGCAATCTCTATTGCACTCCACACTGCCATTTACCACCTGGACAAAAGGAACACCTATGTGAGAATGCTATTCATTGACTACAGCTCAGTGTTCAACACCATAGTGCCCTCAAAGCTAATCACTAAGCTAACGACCCTGGGACTAAACACCTCCCTCTGCAACTGGATCCTAGACTTCCTGACGGGCCGCCCCCAAGTGGTAAGGGTAGGTAACAACACATCTGCCACGCTGATCCTGAAAAGATTTGGCATGGGTCCTCAGATCCTCAAAAGGTTTTACAGCTGCACCATTGAGAGCATCCTGACGGGTTGCATCACTGCCTGGTATGGCAACTGCTCGGCCTCCGAACGCAAGGCACTACAGAGGGTAGTGCGAACGGCCCAGTACATGACCGGGGCCAAGCTTCCTGCTACCCAGGACCTCTATGCCAGGCGATGTCGGAGGAAGGCCCAAAAATGTCAAAGACTCCAGCGACCCAAGTCATAGACTGTTCTCTCTGCTACCGCACGGCAAGCGGTACCGGAGCGCCAAGTCTAGGTCCAAGAGGCTTCTAAACAGCTTCTATCCCCAAGCCATAAGACTCCTGAACAGCTAATCAAATGGCTACCCAGACTATTTGCCCCCCCCCCCCCCCCCCTGCTGCTGCTACTCTCTGTTAACATAGCCACTTTAATAACTCTACCTAAATGTACATATTACCTAAATTACCTCGACACCGGTGCCCCCGCACATTGACACATTGACTCTGTACCGTAACACCCTGTATATAGCCTCCACATTGACTCTGTACCGTAATACCCTGTATATAGCCTCTACATTGACTCTGTACCGTAACACCCTGTATATAGCCTCCACATTGACTATGTACCGTAATACCCTGTATATAGCCTCCACATTGACTCTGTACCGTAACACCCTGTATATAGCCTCCACATTGACTCTGTACCGTAACACCCTGTATATAGCCTCCACATTGACTCTGTACCGTAATACCCTGTATATAACCTCCACATTGATTCTGTACCGTAATACCCTGTATATAGCCTCCACATTGACTCTGTACCATAACACCCTGTATATAGCCTCCACATTGACTCTGTACCGTAATACCCTGTATATAGCCTCCACATTGACTCTGTACCGTAATACCCTGTATATAGCCTCCACATTGCCTCTGTACCATAACACCCTGTATATAGCCTCCACATTGACTCTGTACCGTAATACCCTGTATATAGCCTCCACATTGACTCTGTACCGTAATACCCTGTATATAGCCTCCACATTGACTCTGTACCGTAACACCCTGTATATAGCCTCCACATTGACTCTGTACCGTAATACCCTGTATATAGCCTCCACATTGACTCTGTACCGTAATACCCTGTATATAGCCTCCACATTGACTCTGTACCGTAATACCCTGTATATAGCCTCCACATTGACTCTGTACCGTAATACCCTGTATATAGCCTCCACATTGACTCTGTACCGTAACATCCTGTATGTAGCCTCCACATTGACTCTGTACCGTAATACCCTGTATATAGCCTCCACATTGACTCTGTACCGTAACACCCTGTATATAGTCTCCACATTGACTCTGTACCGTAATACCCTGTATATAGCCTCCACATTGACTCTGTACCGTAATACCCTGTATATAGCCTCCACATTGACTCTGTACCGTAATACCCTGTATATAGCCTCCACATTGACTCTGTACCGTAACACCCTGTATGTAGCCTCCACATTGACTCTGTACCGTAATACCCTGTATATAGCCTCCACATTGACTCTGTACCGTAACACCCTGTATATAGTCTCCACATTGACTCTGTACCGTAATACCCTGTATATAGCCTCCACATTGACTCTGTACCGTAATACCCTGTATATAGCCTCCACATTGACTCTGTACCGTAATACCCTGTATATAGCCTCCACATTGCCTCTGTACCATAACACCCTGTATATAGCCTCCACATTGACTCTGTACCGTAATACCCTGTATATAGCCTCCACATTGACTCTGTACCATAATACCCTGTATATAGTCTCCACATTGACTCTGTACCGTAATACCCTGTATATAGCCTCCACATTGACTCTGTACCGTAATACCCTGTATATAGCCTCCACATTGACTCTGTACCATAATACCCTGTATATTTCCTCCACATTGACTCTGTACCATAACACCCTGTATATTTCCTCCACATTGACTCTGTACCATAATACCCTGTATATAGCCTCCACATTGACTCTGTACCATAATACCCTGTATATAGCCTCCACATTGACTCTGTACCATAATACCCTGTATATAGCCTCCACATTGACTCTGTACCATAATACCCTGTATATAGCCTCCACATTGACTCTGTACCATAATACCCTGTATATAGCCTCCACATTGACTCTGTACCATAATACCCTGTATATAGCCTCCACATTGACTCTGTACCATAATACCCTGTATATAGTCCCGCTTTTATTTTTTACTGCTGTTCTTTAATTATTTGTTTTTCTTATCTATTACTTTTTAAATTTTTTTTAAAGTATTGTCTTAAAACTGCATTGTTGGTTAAAAGCTTGTCAGTAAGCATTTCACTGTAAGGTCTACACCTGTAGTATTCAGCATTTCACTGTGAGGTCTACACCTGTAGTATTCAGCATTTCACTGTGAGGTCTACACCTGTAGTATTCAGCATTTCACTGTGAGGTCTACACCTGTAGTATTCAGCATTTCACTGTGAGGTCTACACCTGTAGTATTCAGCATTTCACTGTGAGGTCTACACCTGTAGTATTCAGCATTTCACTGTGAGGTCTACACCTGTAGTATTCAGCATTTCACTGTGAGGTCTACTACACCTGTTGTATTCAGCATTTCACTTTAAGGTCTACTACACCTGTTGTATTCTGCATTTTACTGTGAGGTCTACTACACCTGTTGTATTCAGCATTTCACTGTGAGGTCTACTACACCTGTTGTATTCAGCATTTCACTTTAAGGTCTACACCTGTAGTATTCAGCATTTCACTGTGAGGTCTAGTACACCTGTAGTATTCAGCATTTCACTGTGAGGTCTACACCTGTAGTATTGAGCATTTCACTGTGAGGTCTACACCTGTAGTATTCAGCATTTCACTGTGAGGTCTACTACACCTGTTGTATTCAGCATTTCACTGTAAGGTCTACTACACCTGTAGTATTCAGCATTTCACTTTAAGGTCTACTACACCTGTTGTATTCAGCATTTCACTGTGAGGTCTACACCTGTAGTATTCAGCATTTCACTGTAAGGTCTACTACACCTGTTGTATTTGGCACATGTAACAAATACAATTTGATTTGATGTCTTGGATACAACAAGAGGTTTGTTATAAAACTGTGAGCGCCGTGTCTCTTGTGGCCCCTGTAGTTTTCTGTCTTGAGAAAGCCCATTCACATGCGGAGGACGAGCTTTTCAAAAAGCTCTTCATCGGGTACAACAAGTGGTCCAGACCCGTACCCAACATCTCAGACGTGGTCATCGTCAAGTTCGGACTCTCCATAGCACAGCTTATCGATGTGGTAAGTTATATTATAATTATAATATAATGCTAATAATACAATAATAGTATAATAATAATAATAATAATAATAATATAGGCCCTTTGGCAGTAATTTTCATCCAAAGTGAATCAGGATGTATATACATTTTCGTATGGGTGGGCCCAGTGGGAACTGAACACAAGCGTCATGCTCTACCAGTCCAAATGAACCTCACAGGATCGCAGCAGTGTTGACTGACAGCTTGTTGCAAAAAAATATGAATTTATGTAAATTATATTCATTGAATATTCTCGCATTGTTCCCCAATGAGTTTATCGTTAAACTCATAAGCAGTTAGTTAAGTGTAATTGGCAAGACCTGTTTATGAAATTGCAAAACAGGTGTTACTAAATGAACTCTCACAGCAAACTGAAACAAACCCTTCGATCTCCATCAGTCGCCTCACAGGGGCTTTGAAGCAGAGTAAAGGTGTGGAAAACAACGTAATCAAACAACCCTTCAGTCAATAACTACAGAGAAGTATTGCACACAAGCATGGCCGCAATTTAAATTGAGAGTGGCAGGGGTTTTGAATATACTGTACATTGTTACACAAACCTTCTCGCACACTCTCCGTCTCCCGTTCTCTCTGTCTCTCTTCCTCTCTAGTTCTCTCTATCTCTTTTCCTCTCTAGTTCTCTCTATCTCTCTTCCTCTCTAGTTTTCTCTGTCTCTCTTCCTCTCTAGTTTTCTCTGTCTCTCTTCCTCTCTAGTTCTCTCCATCTCTCTTCCTCTGTCTAGTTCTCTCTGTCTCTCTTCCTCTCTAGTTCTCTCCATCTCTCTTCCTCTGTCTAGTTCTCTCTGTCTCTCTTTCTCTCTCTAGTTCTCTCTGTCTCTCTTCCTCTGTCTAGTTCTCTCTGTCTCTCTTCCTCTGTCTAGTTCTCTCTGTCTCTCTTCCTCTGTCTAGTTCTCTCTGTCTCTCTTTCTGTCTCTAGTTCTCTCTGTCTCTCTTCCTCTGTCTAGTTCTCTCTGTCTCTCTTCCTCTGTCTAGTTCTCTCTGTCTCTCTTCCTCTGTCTAGTTCTCTCTGTCTCTCTTCCTCTGTCTAGTTCTCTCTGTCTCTCTTTCTGTCTCTAGTTCTCTCTGTCTCTCTTTCTCTCTCTAGTTCTCTCTGTCTCTCTTCCTCTGTCTAGTTCTCTCTGTCTCTCTTTCTGTCTCTAGTTCTCTCTGTCTCTCTTCCTCTGTCTAGTTCTCTCTGTCTCTCTTTCTGTCTCTAGTTCTCTCTGTCTCTCTTCCTCTGTCTAGTTCTCTCTGTCTCTCTTTCTCTCTCTAGTTCTCTCTGTCTCTCTTCCTCTCTAGTTCTCTCTGTCTCTCTTCCTCTCTAGTTCTCTCCATCTCTCTTCCTCTGTCTAGTTCTCTCTGTCTCTCTTTCTCTCTCTAGTTCTCTCTGTCTCTCTTCCTCTCTAGTTCTCTCTGTCTCTCTTCCTCTCTAGTTCTCTCTGTCACTCTTCCTCTCTCTAGTTCTCTCTGTCTCTCTTCCTCTCTCTAGTTCTCTCTGTCTCTCTTCCTCTCTCTAGTTCTCTCTGTCTCTCTTCCTCTGTCTAGTTCTCCCTGTCTCTCTTCCTCTGTCTAGTTCTCTCTGTCTCTAATTCTCTCGTTCTCTCTTCCTCTCTCTAGTTCTCTCGTTCTCTCTTCCTCTCTCTAGTTCTCTCGTTCTCTCTTCCTCTGTCTCTAGTTCTCTCTATCTCTCTATCTCTCCGTCGCTCATTCTCTCTCTCTTCCTCTGTCTAGTTTTCTCCATGTCTCGTTCTCTAGATCTCTCCGTCTCTCGTTCTGTCTCTAGTTCTCTCCATCTCTCATTCTCTCTGTCTAGTTTCCTCTGTCTCTTGTTCTCTCCATCTCTCATTCTCTCTCTCTTCCTCTGTCTCGTTCTCTAGATCTCTCCGTCTCTCGTTCTGTCTCTAGTTCTCTCCATGTCTCGTTCTCTCTGTCTCTTGTTCTCTCCATCTCTCATTCTCTCTCTCTTCCTCTGTCTAGTTCTCACCATGTCTCGTTCTCTAGATCTCTCCGTCTCTCGTTCTGTCTCTAGTTCTCTCCATGTCTCGTTCTCTGATCTCTCCGTCTCTCGTTCTGTCTCTAGTTCTCTCCATGTCTCGTTCTCTCTCTCTTCCTCTGTCTAGTTCTCACCATGTCTCGTTCTCTAGATCTCTCCCTCTCTCGTTCTATTTCTAGTTTTCTCCATGTCTCGTTTTCTCTATCTTCCTCTCTCTTGTTCTCTCCATCTCATTCTCTCATCTCTTGTTTTTTCTCTCTCTTCCTCTGTCTTTAGTTCTCTCCATCTCTCATTCTCTCTCTGTCTTACTCGTTCTCTCTTCATGTCTCTAGTTCTCTCCTTCTCTCGTTCTCTGTCTCTCTTCCTCTCTCTTCCTCTGCCCCTAGTTCTTTCCATCATTCGTTCTGTCTCTAGTTTTCTCCATCGCCCGTTCTGTCTCTGTCTCTAGTTCTCTCCATCTGTTATTCTCTCTCTCTTCCTGTCTCTAGTTCTCTCCAACTCTCGTTCTCGCTTCCTCCATCTCTCTCTCTCTTCCTCTGTCCCTAGTTCTCTCCATTGCCCGTTCTGTCTCTGTCTCTAGTTCTCTCCATCGCCCGTTCTGTCTCTGTCTCTAGTTCTCTCCATCTCTCATTCTCTCTGTCTCTATTTCCTCTGTCTAGTTCTCTATCTCTCTGTCTCTCTTCCTCTGTCCCTAGTTCTCTCCATTGCCCGTTCTGTCTCTGTCTCTAGTTCTCTCCATCGCCCGTTCTGTCTCTGTCTCTAGTTCTCTCCATCTGTTATTCTCTCTCTCTCTCTTCCTGTGTCTCTAGTTCTCTCCAACTCTCGTTCTCTCTTCCCCTGTCCCTAGTTCTCTCCATCTGTCATTCTCTCTCTCTCTCTTCCTTTGTCCCTAGTTCTCTCCATTTCTCGTTCTCTCTTCCTCTGTCTCTAGTTCTCTCCATCTGTCATTCTCTCTCTTCCTCTGTCTAGATCTCTCCATCTCCAATTCTCTCTCTCTTTCTCTCTCTCTAGTTCTCTCATCTCTCGTTCTCTGTCTCTCTCTCTAGTTCTCTTAATTTCTCTGTCTCTGTCTCTAGTTCTCTCATCTCTCGTTCTCTCTCTCTCTGTGTCTAGTTCTCTCCATCTCTTGTTTTCTCTTTCTCTCTGTCTCTAGTTCTCTCCATCTCTCGTTCTCTCTCTCTCTCTCTCTCTTCCCCTCTCTAGTTCTCTCCATCTCTCATTTCTCTCTCTCTCTGTCTAGTTCTCTCCATATCCCATTCTATCTGTCTTTCTCTCTCGTTTTCTCCATCTCTCTTTCTCTCTGTCTCTAGTTCTCTCTGTCACTCTTCCTCTGTCTCTAATTATTGTCCTCGTGCTGTCTCTATTTGTACATTTATAAGGTGTAAGGTTTAACAACCTTTCCTATTGCATCATGGTTCCTCTGTGAATACTGCAGCCATCTTACATTTTAAGAAATATATTTAGTATTTTGAAAATAGACCTGCAAAAACAAACCTTGTTTAAACCAGATTTAGTTAACCTATGACCTAGAGATCTTCACATGTCTAAAATGTTGGACTTGTTCTGAAATGGACTTGGGGCTTTCCCACCAGGACCCGATATGCATAAATAATATTTAGGGCTTTCCCACCCCTCTCTCCCTCCCTCTCTCTCTCTTTCTGCTTCTCTCTCTCTCTTTCTGCTTCTCTCTCTCTCTCTTTCTCCCCTCTCTCCCACCCTCTCTCTCTTTCTGCTTCTCTCTCTCTCTCTCTCTTTCTCCCCTCTCTCCCACCCTCTCTCTCTCTTTCTGCTTCTCTCTCTCTCTCTCTCTCTCTCTCTCTCTCTTTCTCCCCTCTCTCCCACCCTCTCTCTCTTTCTGCTTCTCTCTCTCTCTCTCTCTCTCTCTCTCTCTTTCTCCCCTCTCTCCCACCCTCTCTCTCTCTCTTTCTGCTTTTCTCTCTCTCTCTCTCTCTCTCTCTCTCTCTCTCTCTTTCTCCCCTCTCTCCCACCCTCTCTCTCTCTTTCTGCTTCTCTCTCTCTCTCTCTCTCTCTCTCTCTCTGTCCTTCTTCTTCTCTCTCTGTCTGAATTTTTATTGTGATGTCTCTCTATTTTTCATTCACCTATTTTTGTATTTTCCTTTCTGCAGGACGAGAAGAATCAGATGATGACCACCAACGTCTGGCTGAAACAGGTGATTCAGTACATTCAGAATATATAGCATGTGTGTTTCAGTACAGTCAGTATATATAGCATGTGTGTTTCAGTACATTCGGTATATGTAGCATGTGTTTTAGTACTTTCAGTATATATAGCATGTGTGTGAGACTGAGGTGTTTCAATGTGAATTAATAACGATTATTAGTTTGTTATGGATTAATAGGCCTTTAATTAACTCTGTCTGATAAGACCTGTGGCGCTGAATGTCCTCTCGTCTCTCTCTGTGTGTGTGTGTGTGTGTGTGTGTGTGTGTGTGTGTGTGTGTGTGTGTGTGTGTGTGTGTGTGTGTTCTCCTCTTAGGAGTGGAATGACTACAAGCTACGCTGGAAGCCGTCTGACTACGACAATGTCACGTCCATCAGAGTCCCGTCTGAACTCATCTGGGTCCCAGACATCGTCCTCTACAACAAGTGAGTGACAGCGAAGTCGAGTTCAGGAGACTCCACAACTAGGCCTATTTAAATGGTTACGCGGCACCGTCTACTGGGTTCATGAATCATTCAGCTTCACATCGACAAGTGTTTCCCAGGGTATACTGCTGTGTTATCCTGATCCAACCCTCCCCAGTAATATACTGCTGTGTTATCCTGATCCAACCCTCCCCCAGTAATATACTGCTGTGTTATCCTGATCCTAGCCCTCCCCAGTAATATACTGTTGTGTTATCCTGATCCTAGCCCTCCTCCAGTAATATACTATTGTGTTATCCTGATCCAACACTCCCCAGTAACATGCTGCCATGTTAACCTGATCCAACCCTCCCCCAGTAATATACTGTTGTGTTAACCTGATCCAACCCTCCTCCAGTAATATACTGTTGTGTTATCCTGATCCAACCCTCCCCCACTAATATACTGCTGTGTTATGCTGATCCAACCCTCCCCCAGTAATATACTGCTGTGTTATCCTGATCTTAGCCCTCCCCAGTAATATACTGCTGTGGTATCCTGATCATAGCCCTCCCCAGTAATATACTGCTGTGTTAACCTGATCCTAGCCCTCCCCCAGTAATATACTGCTGTGTTATCCTGATCCTAGCCCTCCCCAGTAATATACTGTTGTGTTATCCTGATCCTAGCCCTCCCCAGTAATATACTGCTGTGTTATCCTGATCCTAGCCCTCCCAGTAATATACTGCCGTGTTAACCTGATCCAACCCTCCCCAGTAATATACTGCTGTGTTATCCTGATCCTAGCCCTCCCCAGTAATATACTGCTGTGTTATCCTGATCCTAGCCCTCCCAGTAATATGCTGCCATGTTATCCTGATCCTAGCCCTCCCCAGTAACATGCTGCCGTGCTATTCTGATCCTAGCCCTCCCCCAGTAACATGCTGCCATGTTATCCTGATCCAACCCTCCTCCAGTAATATACTGCCATGCTATCCTGATCCTAGCCCTCCCCTTTAATATGTGTTATCCTGATCCTAGCCCTCCCCAGTAACATACTGCCATGTTATCCTGATCCTAGCCCTCCCCAGTAATATGTGTTATCCTGATCCTAGCCCTCCCCAGTAACATACTGCCATGTTAACCTGATCCTAGCCCTCCCCAGTAATATACTGTTGTGTTAACCTGATCCTAGCCCTTCCAGTAATATACTGTTGTGTTATCCTGATCCTAGCCCTCCCCAGTAATATACTGTTGTGTTATCCTGATCCTAGCCCTCCCAGTAATATACTGCCATGTTATCCTGATTCTAGCCGTCCTCCAGTAATATACTGCCATGCTATTCTGATCCTAGCCCTCCCCAGTAATATACTGCCATGTTATCCTGATCCTAGCCCTCCCAGTAATATACTGCCTTGTTAACCTGATCCTAGCTCTCCCCAGTAATATACTGCCGTGCTATCCTGATCCTAGCCCTCCCCAGTAATATACTGCCATGTTATCCTGATCCTAGCCCTCCCCAGTGATATACTGTCGTGCTATCCTGATCCTAGCCCTCCCAGTAATATACTGCCGTGTTATCCTGATCCTAGCCCTCCCAGTAATATACTGCTGTGTTAACCTGATCCTAGCCCTCCCAAGTAATATACTGCTGTGTTAACCTGATCCTAGCCCTCCCAAGTAATATACTGCTGTGTTAACCTGATCCTAGCCCTCCCCAGTAATATACTGCCATGTTATCCTGATCCTAGACCTGCCAGTAATATACTGCCTTGTTAACCTGATCCTAGCCCTCCCCAGTAATATACTGCCGTGCTATCCTGATCCTAGCCCTCCCCAGTAATATACTGCCATGTTATCCTGATCCTAGCCCTCCCCAGTGATATACTGTCGTGCTATCCTGATCCTAGCCCTCCCAGTAATATACTGCCGTGTTATCCTGATCCTAGCCCCCCCAGTAATATACTGCTGTGTTAACCTGATCCTAGCCCTCCCAGTAATATACTGCCATGTTATCCTGATCCAACCCTCCCCAGTAATATACTGCAATGTTATCCTGATCCAACCCTCCCCAGTAATATACTGCCGTGCTATCCTGATCCTAGCCCTCCCCAGTAATATTCTGCCGTGCTATTCTGATCCTAGCCCTCCCAGTAATATACTGCCATGTTATCCTGATCCAACCCTCCCCAGTAATATACTGCCATGTTATCCTGATCCAACCCTCCCCAGTAATATACTGCCGTGCTATCCTGATCCTAGCCCTCCCCAGTAATATACTGCCGTGCTATCCTGATCCTAGCCCTCCCCAGTAATATACTGCCGTGCTATTCTGATCCTAGCCCTCCCAGTAATATACTGCTGTGTTAACCTGATCCTAGCCCTCCCAAGTAATATACTGCTGTGTTAACCTGATCCTAGCCCTCCCCAGTAATATACTGCCATGTTATCCTGATCCTAGCCCTCCCAGTAATATACTGCCTTGTTAACCTGATCCTAGCCCTCCCCAGTAATATACTGCCGTGCTATCCTGATCCTAGCCCTCCCCAGTAATATACTGCCATGTTATCCTGATCCTAGCCCTCCCAGTAATATACTGCCGTGTTATCCTGATCCTAGCCCTCCCAGTAATATACTGCTGTGTTAACCTGATCCTAGCCCTCCCAGTGATATACTGCCATGTTATCCTGATCCAACCCTCCCCAGTAATATACTGCCATGTTATCCTGATCCAACCCTCCCCAGTAATATACTGCCGTGCTATCCTGATCCTAGCCCTCCCCAGTAATATACTGTTGTGCTATTCTGATCCTAGCCCTCCCCATTAATATACTGTTGTGATATCTGATCCAACCCTCCCCAGTAATATACTGCCATGTTAACCTGATCCTAGCCCTGCCAGTAATATACTGCCATGTTAACCTGATCCTAGCCCTCCCAGTAATGTACTGTTGTGTTAACCTGATCCTATCCCCCCCAGTAATATACTGCCGTGTTAACCTGATCCTAGCCCTCCCAGTAATGTCCTTTTGTGTTAACCTGATCCTATCCCCCCCAGTAATATACTGCCGTGCTATCCTGATCCTAGCCCTCCCAGTAATATACTGCCATGTTAACCTGATCCTAGCCCTCCCCAGTAATATACTGCCATGTTAACCTGATCCTAGCCCTCCCCAGTAATATACTGCCTTGTTAACCTGATCCTAGCTCTCGCCCAGTAATATACTGCCGTGCTATCCTGATCCTAGCCCTCCCAGTAATATACTGCCGTGTTATCCTGATCCTAGCCCTCCCAGTAATATACTGCTGTGTTAACCTGATCCTAGCCCTCCCAGTGATATACTGCCATGTTATCCTGATCCAACCCTCCCCAGTAATATACTGCCATGTTATCCTTATCCAACCCTCCCCAGTAATATACTGCCGTGCTATCCTGATCCTAGCCCTCCCCAGTAATATACTGTTGTGCTATTCTGATCCTAGCCCTCCCCATTAATATACTGTTGTGATATCTGATCCAACCCTCCCCAGTAATATACTGCCATGTTAACCTGATCCTAGCCCTGCCAGTAATATACTGCCATGTTAACCTGATCCTAGCCCTCCCAGTAATGTACTGTTGTGTTAACCTGATCCTATCCCCCCCAGTAATATACTGCCGTGTTAACCTGATCCTAGCCCTCCCAGTAATGTACTTTTGTGTTAACCTGATCCTATCCCCCCCAGTAATATACTGCCGTGCTATCCTGATCCTAGCCCTCCCAGTAATATACTGCCATGTTAACCTGATCCTAGCCCTCCCCAGTAATATACTGCCATGTTAACCTGATCCTAGCCCTCCCCAGTAATATACTGCCTTGTTAACCTGATCCTAGCTCTCGCCCAGTAATATACTGCCGTGCTATCCTGATCCTAGCCCTCCCCCAGTAATATACTGCTGTGTTAACCTGATCCTAGCCCTCCCAAGTAATATACTGTTGTGATATCTGATGCAACCCTCCCCAGTAATATACTGTCGTGCTATCCTGATCCTAGCCCTCCCCCCAGTAATATACTGCTGTGTTAACCTGATCCTAGCCCTCCCAGTAATATACTGCCATGTTAACCTGATCCTAGCCCTCCCAGTAATATACTGCCTTGTTAACCTGATCCTAGCCCTCCCAGTAATGTACTGTTGTGTTAACCTGATCCTATCCCACCCAGTAATATACTGCCGTGTTAACCTGATCCTAGCCCTCCCAGTAATATACTGCCTTGTTAACCTGATCCTAGCCCTCCCCAGTAATATACTGCCATGTTAACCTGATTCTAGCCCTCCCCAGTAATATACTGCCGTGCTATCCTGATCCTAGCCCTCCCCAGTAATATACTGTTGTGTTAACCTGATTCTAGCCCTCCCCAGTAATATACTGCCATGTTAACCTGATCCTAGCCCTCCTCCAGTAATATACTGTCGTGCTATCCTGATCCTAGCCCTCCCAGTAATATACTGCTGTGTTATCCTGATCCTAGCCCTCGCCCAGTAATATACTGTCGTGCTATCCTGATCCTAGCCCTCGCCCAGTAATATACTGTCGTGTTATCCTGATCCTAGCCCTCCCAAGTAATATACTAGCCCTCCGTATAGTTTCCTCCTCATCTAAATTAATTATAGTTTCAAGGCCAAAAGTGTCAGATTAAAACTCAAGATTATTTAATGACTGTTCCACTTTCTCAAGCTCTCCTGTGAGATCGTGATCAGTTATTGAAATCAAAAAGGTGTGTGTGTGTGTGTGTGTGTGTGTGTGTGTGTGTGTGTGTGTGTGTGTGTGTGTGTGTGTGTGTGTGTGTGTGTGTGTGTGTGTGAATGGAGGAAGATGTAATGATAGACTTATTCACATTATGTCTCTAGCCACAGCTATTAGTGGCATGTATTAAAGCCGTGATCAGGGGATTTGTAGCGCTTGAGGGGAGGAGATCAATTAGACTGCCGTGAAAGAGATGGTTCCTGGAGGATCGTAAGTCTTTACCAAAAAAAAATGGCTTCTAATATGTCTCCGGAGTCCTGTTGTGTGTAAATAAAAAATGTGTGAAGTGTTGATGAGGTTCCTGTCATATTAAATGTAAAATGTGGTCTTAACACAGATAATATATAGTGTTTTGGAGGCAACGTGATTGTTTCTTGGGCTTCAGGAATGTGACTGATCAAAGTGCCTCAGGCCTTCAAAAATACATTATTGAACTGATTGAAAATAAAGGGATATCGGTGAACAAATGCCTTGGTCAAGGCTACGACGGCACCAGTGCAATGAGTAGAGTTTACTCAGATGCTTTTTTAAAAGTGCATGTCAGACCGAGAGCATAATGCTTCATTCTTAGGTAGTTCTTTATGAGTTTTAGTTTTTTTGAAATCTCCCTCAGAAGCTACAGTTACCGGGATGGTTATTAAAAACAGCTTGGTTGTTGTAGCAACATCAGGGAAACTGGGAAGAAGGGAGTTGTGCTTCGAATTCAGCAGTTCAACACGTTATGGAAGGAGATGAACTGTACAGGAAGCTCTGGGGACAGGTCGTCTGGATACTGGACAGACACGGTACAGGAAGCTCTGGGGACAGGTCGTCTGGATACTGGACAGACACGGTACAGGAAGAGATGAACTGTACAGGAAGCTCTGGGGACAGGTCGTCTGGATACTGGACAGACACGGTACAGGAAGCTCTGGGGACAGGTCGTCTGGATACTGGACAGACACGGTACAGGAAGAGATGAACTGTACAGGAAGCTCTGGGGACAGGTCGTCTGGATACTGGACAGACACGGTACAGGAAGAGATGAACTGTACAGGAAGCTCTGGGGACAGGTCGTCTGGATACTGGACAGACAATACATTGGCGAATGCAAACAGATCATCATCTTTTGTGGACAACAGTTCTTGACTGTTAAAAAAAAAAAGCAGTTTGCGATTTTCTACTTCTTCTTCTTCTTTCTTCATACTGGTGAACCAGTGTTTGGGTTGTCAACCAATGTCACAGTTTAACTTTAGATCGTCCCCTCGCCCATACCCGGGCGCGAACCAGGGACCCTCTGCACACATTAACAACAGTCACCCACGAAGCATCGTTACCCATCGCTCCACAAAAGCCGCGGCAATATCAACTGTTCCTTATCTCTGGTGTATCTTTGCACGCATCATTCAAGACTTAATTTAAATTGTGTGCAATGGACACATAATTCATAATGTCTCAGAAGGACTTCAGAACACCAGGGGAGTCTCTCAAGCTGAATTTCAAATTTGATTTTGAAGGCCATTTGTGCATGCTATTAGCCAGAAAACCTGCTGAGTTCAACAATAAATAGTAGTTATATGTATCCTCTAGCCGACTACTTTTCATTTCATTGTTAGGCTATGTGTAATTTTCATAAATTGCAGTTAAATATCAGCTAGATACGATATGTAGAGCTATAGATGGTTGGCTGCACTGCATGAAGAAACATTCCCTACTAAGCTAGTGTTTTGAGGGTGGACTGACTGTATCATTTGGCATTCATAGACTGGTTTTACGGACAACAATTTTCTTTCCAAGCGGTGAGAGAGCGCTAGAATGGATCATGTCATGCAGGTTCTGGTAGGCTATACAGTAGTATTTTTTTAATCAATTGGTTTCTATGCTGTTGTATCATGTCCACTGGGCCCGAGTGGGACCAGGAGGAGGAAGACGACCTGTGCCGGGAAACGAGCCATCGTCAGAGGAGGACCTCAGGCACCCCTTTATGGACGTGGAGACCCTAGATGGGCCATCCGACATGAAAATCTTCAAGGGCCAGTTTGAGACGGCCCAGTTAAAGACCCCAACCTCCAGAACGCGAGGGGCCAGGTGATTGTGGTGGACATGATTGCGCTGTTACCTGGGGTAAGTGAGTGGCGCTACCCACACTTCGCCATCAAGCATAATTTACTGTATAAGGTTGTAAACCGCAATTGGGAGACAAAATAATTGTTACTCCTACCCACCCAGTATGTTAGTACTGTCTTGCAGCTCGCCCACACCCACCTGCTCTGGGCATACCTAGGGATGGAGAAAATCAGGGAGGGGATTGGGAATCGGTTCCTCTGGCCTGGAGTCAAGTGCGCCATGGAGGACTAGTGCCGTACCTGCCCGGAGTGCCAGATCACAGCCCAGAGGGCACATTATAGAGACCCTTTGGTTTCCCTGCCCATGATAGGGATGCCGTTTAAACAGGTGGCGATGGATCTGGTGGGTCCGTTGGTGAAGACAGCGAGGGGACACCAAATACACCAATGTTACGCACGGCCGCAGCGAAAGGTATCGCGTAGGAGCGCTTCCATTTATTGAGCCAGGTGGGTATCCCACGGGAAATCCTGACGGACCAGGGCATCGCATTCATGTCTCGTGTAATGAAACATGTCTGCAATCTTTTACAAATCAAACAGGTGAGGATCAGCGTGTACCATCCACAAATGGACGGGCTAGTCGAACGCTTCAATAAGAACCTAAAGCAGATGCTGAAGAAGGTCATTGAGTGAGATGGGAGGAACTGGGATCAGCTGCTGCCTCACTTGATGTTCTCAGTGCGCGATGTACCCCAAGCGTTCACTGGGTTCTCCACCTTTGAGCTCCTGTATGGCCGTCGGTCCCCCGGACTGCTGGACCTAGCCAAGGAGGTCTGGGAGGACCAACCGACCCCCTTTCTCGTCATGGTGAAACATGTGGAGGAGATAAGGGAGAGGATTGATGGCGATTTGGCCAGTGGTGAGGGAGCACATGGCCCAGGCGCAACGCGCTCAGGAGCGAGTATACACCCGGGGGGCCCAACCACGAGAGTTCCACCCAGGTGAGAAGGCCAGCAGTAGAACCTGCTGCTGCATATTTGGATGATATAATCGTCGTGACAGTTGGGAGTCGCATCTCTGTAGGCTACAGGCGGTGGTGGAAGCACCAAGCGATGCGGGGCTGACCTCGAAACCCCACAAGTGCAAGCTGGGCAATGTCGAGGTAGAGTACCTGGGCTATAGAATCGGGAAACGTGAAGCCCCAAGAAGAAGAACAAATTGCCGTCATCAGGGAATGGCCGGTCCCCCAAACCAAGAAGCAGGTGAAGTCGTTCCTGGGGTTATCAGGCTACTACAGTCAATTTGTACCTAACTTTGCCACAATAGTTTCTCCTCTCACAGACTTGACAAAGGCACGCCTACCCCAGACGGTACAATGGACGGAGGACACAGAGGTGGCGTTACAGGCCCTGATCGACGCGCTATGTTCACATCTGGTACTCATTACCCCGGACTTCTCAAATCACCTCCTGGAACAGACAGACGCGTCTGACACAGAAGTGGGGCCGTCTTGTCCCAAGAGCAGGAAGGTGAGGAACACCCAATCATGTATGTCAGCAGGAAGCTCCTCCCAAGGTAGAATAAATACTTGATTGTCAAGAAGGAGTGCCTCGCCATGAAGTGGGCACTGCACAACCTCAAGTATTACCTCCTCGGGAAGAAGTTCACCCTCATCACTGACCATGCCCCCCTCGTGTGGATGGCAAGAGGTACGGACACAAATTACCACATCTCCTGCTGGTTCCTGATGCCCTCTCCAGGAGGGATGCAAACCTAGCCCTGAGTACACTTCCCTCTCGGTCAGGGTGGTATCCCGGGAGGTCGACCCTGGTGGTTGGTGATAAAGGGGAGGGACGTGACGCGACGTTGTCTCCCTCGGGCTGGGTAACCTGACACTGATGGCACCAATTAGGGGAGAGTGCCAACCATCCGTGCAACCCACATAAATGGAGCACCGTGGCACACCGCGGGGGAGAAAAAGAGAGAGGCAAGGAGTAATTCTACAGAGGGGAACGAGCTCCCGAAGGCACAGTGTCACGTCCTGACCTTAGTTCCTCTTTTATGTGTCTGTTTTAGTTTGGATAGGGCGTGAGTTGGGGTGGGCATTCTATGTTGTGTTTTCTAGGCTTTCTATTTCTATGTGTTTGGCCTGGTATGGTTCCCAATCAGAGGCAGCTGTCAATCAGGCTCTGATTGAGAACCATACTTAGGCAGCCTGTTTTTCCACTATGATTTGTGGGTAGTTGTTTTCTGTGTCTGTGTTGTACCATACAGAACTGTTTCGGTTTTCATTTATTTCTCTTGTTCTTTTGTTTTCAGTGTTCAGCTTAATAAATATATTATGGACACTTACCACGCTGCGCATTGGTCTGATATTTCATACTACTCCTCAGAAGAGGAGGAAAATCGTTACACACAGAGCCGAATATGTGGACCGAGCCAACCCTAACTTATTTTGTTTATTTTTTGTTGCCTTGTAAAGTCGTGTTTTCTGACTAGAACCTCCCTGTCTCTGTGTCCATCTCTGTGTGCTCAATCCAACAACCAACAGTTTACCACAACTGATTATTAAGGCAGTTTGGGTCGAAGACTTGATGATGAAGTTCCTCTCTTGGATATTGACCACATATATGAATCTATATCGCTCTCTGGGGCAAGGCCTTAGCTTCTCGTCCTTTATATGAATCTTTCTCTATCTCTCTCTGGGGCAAGGCCTTAGCTTCTCGTCCTTTATATGAATCTTTCTCTATCTCTCTCTGGAGCTAGGCCTTAGCTTCTCGTCCTTTATATGAATCTTTCTCTATCTCTCTCTGGGGCAAGGCCTTAGCTTCTCGTCCTTTATATGAATCTTTCTCTATCTCTCTCTGGGGCAAGGCCTTAGCTTCTCTTCCTTTATATGAATCTCTATCTCTCTCTGGGGCTAGGCCTTAGCATCTCATCCTTAATATGAATCTTTCTCTATCTCTCTCTGGAGCAAGGCCTTAGCTTCTTGTCCTTTATATGAATGTCTATCTCTCTCTGGGGCAAGGCCTTAGCTTCTCGTCCTTTATATGAATGTCTATCTCTCTCTGGGGCAAGGCCTTAGCTTCTCGTCCTTTATATGAATCTTTCTCTATCTCTCTCTGGGGCAAGGCCTTAGCTTCTCGTCCTTTATATGAATCTTTCTCTATCTCTCTCTGGGGCAAGGCCTTAGCTTCTCGTCCTTTATATGAATCTTTCTCTATCTCTCTCTGGAGCAAGGCCTTAGCTTCTTGTCCTTTATATGAATGTCTATCTCTCTCTGGGGCAAGGCCTTAGCTTCTCGTCCTTTATATGAATGTCTATCTCTCTCTGGGGCAAGGCCTTAGCTTCTCGTCCTTTATATGAATCTTTCTCTATCTCTCTCTGGGGCAAGGCCTTAGCTTCTCGTCCTTTATATGAATCTTTCTCTATCTCTCTCTGGGGCAAGGCCTTAGCTTCTCGTCCTTTATATGAATCTTTCTCTATCTCTCTCTGGGGCAAGGCCTTAGCTTCTCGTCCTTTATATGAATGTCTATCTCTCTCTGGGGCAAGGCCTTAGCTTCTCGTCCTTTATATGAATCTTTCTCTATCTCTCTCTGGAGCTACGCCTTAGCTTCTCATCCTTTATATGAATCTTTCTCTATCTCTCTCTGGGGCAAGGCCTTAGCTTCTCGTCCTTTATATGAATCTTTCTCTATCTCTCTCTGGAGCTACGCCTTAGCTTCTCATCCTTTATATGAATCTTTCTGTTACGGTGCGTGAATGAGGACCCAAAAGCGAATTAACGTAAACAGAACTTCTTTAATAACAAAACATAGGTAGGCTCAGATGGACCGGCAGATTCCGACAGGACAGGACAAGGTTGCAGCAAACATGACGATAGTCTGGTTCAGGCATGAAAAACACAAACAAGAATCCGACAAAGACAGGAACAAAAACAGAGAGAGATATAGAGGACTAATCAGAGGGAAAAAGGGAACAGGTGGGAAAAGGGGTGACGAGGTAGTTAGGAGGAGACAAGGAACAGCTGGGGGAAAGAGGGGGAGAAAAGGTAACCTAATAACGACCAGCAGAGGGAGACAGGGTGAAGGGAAAGGACAGAAACAAGACACAACATGACAATACATGACAGTACCCCCCCACTCACCGAGCGCCTCCTGGCGCACTCGAGGAGGAAACCTGGCGGCAACGGAGGAAATCATCGATCAGCGCACGGTCCAGCACGTCCCGAGAGGGAACCCAACTCCTCTCCTCAGGACCGTACCCCTCCCAATCTACTAGGTACTGATGACCACGGCCCCGAGGACGCATGTCCAAAATCCTACGGACCCTGTAGATGGGTGCGCCCTCGACAAGGATGGGGGGGGGGGAAGACGAGCGGGGGCGCGAAGAACGGGCTTGACACAGGAGACATGGAAGACCGGGTGGACGCGACGAAGATATCGCGGAAGAAGAAGTCGCACTGCGACAGGATTAATGATCCGAGAAATACGGAACGGACCAACGAACCGCGGGGTCAACTTGCGAGAAGCGGTCTTAAGGGGAAGGTTCTGAGTGGAGAGCCAAACTCTCTGACCGCGACAATATCTAGGACTCTTAGTTCTACGCTTATTAGCAACTCTCACAGTCTGCGCCCTATAACAGCAAAGTGCAGACCTGACCCTCTTCCAGGTGCGCTCGCAACGTTGGACAAAAGCCTGAGCGGAGGGGACGCTGGACTCGGCGAACTGAGATGAGAACAGCGGAGGCTGGTACCCGAGGCTACTCTGAAAAGGAGATAGCCCGGTCGCAGACGAAGGAAGCGAGTTGTGGGCGTATTCTGCCCAGGGGAGCTGTTCTGACCAAGACGCAGGGTTGCGAAAAGAAAGACTGCGTAAGATGCGACCAATAGTCTGATTGGCCCGTTCTGCTTGACCGTTAGACTGGGGGTGAAAGCCAGAAGAGAGACTGACGGAAGCCCCAATCAAACGGCAAAACTCCCTCCAAAATTGAGACGTGAATTGCGGACCTCTGTCCGAAACGACGTCTGACGGAAGGCCATGAATTCTGAAAACATTCTCGATGATGATTTGTGCCGTCTCTTTAGCAGAAGGAAGCTTAGCAAGGGGAATAAAATGAGCCGCCTTAGAGAACCTGTCGACAACCGTAAGAATAACAGTCTTCCCCGCTGACGAAGGCAGTCCGGTGACAAAATCTAAGGCGATGTGAGACCACGGTCGAGAGGGAATGGGAAGCGGCCTGAGACGGCCGGCAGGAGGGGAGTTACCGGACTTAGTCTGCGCGCAGACCGAACAAGCAGCCACGAAGCGACGCGTGTCATGCTCCCGGGTGGGCCACCAAAAACGCTGGCGAATGGAAGCAAGCGTACCCCGAACGCCAGGATGGCCGGCTAACTTGGCAGAGTGAGCCCACTGAAGAACGGCCAGACGAGTAGGAACGGGAACGAAAAGAAGGTTCCTAGGACAAGCGCGCAGCGACGGAGTTTGAGTGAGTGCTTGCTTTACCTGCCTCTCAATTCCCCAGACAGTCAACCCGACAACACGCCCCTCAGGGAGAATCCCCTCGGGGTCAGTGGAGGCTACTGAAGAACTGAAGAGACGAGATAAAGCATCAGGCTTGGTGTTCTTAGAGCCCGGACGATAAGAAATCACGAACTCGAAACGAGCGAAAAACAGCGCCCAGCGCGCCTGACGCGCATTAAGTCGTTTGGCAGAACGGATGTACTCAAGGTTCCTATGGTCAGTCCAAACGACAAAAGGAACGGTCGCCCCCTCCAACCACTGTCGCCATTCGCCTAGGGCTAAGCGGATGGCGAGCAGTTCGCGGTTTCCCACATCATAGTTACGTTCCGACGGCGACAGGCGATGAGAAAAATACGCGCAAGGGTGGACCTTGTCGTCAGAGAGGGAGCGCTGAGAAAGAATGGCTCCCACGCCCACCTCTGACGCGTCAACCTCGACAACGAACTGTCTAGTGACGTCAGGTGTAACAAGGATAGGTGCGGATGTAAAACGATTCTTGAGGAGATCAAAAGCTCCCTGGGCGGAAACGGACCACTTAAAGCACGTCTTGACAGAAGTAAGGGCTGTGAGAGGAGCTGCCACCTGACCGAAATTACGGATGAAACGACGATAGAAGTTCGCGAAGCCGAGAAAGCGCTGCAGCTCGACGCGTGACTTAGGGACGGGCCAATCAATGACAGCTTGGACCTTAGCGGGATCCATCTTAATGCCTTCAGCGGAAATAACAGAACCGAGAAATGTGACGGAGGAGGCATGAAAAGAGCACTTCTCAGCCTTCACAAAAAGACAATTCTCTAAAAGGCGCTGGAGGACACGTCGAACGTGCTGAACATGAATCTGGAGTGACGGTGAAAAAATCAGGATATCGTCAAGGTAAACGAAAACAAAGATGTTCAGCATGTCTCTCAGGACATCATTGACTAATGCCTGAAAGACAGCTGGAGCGTTAGCGAGGCCGAAAGGAAGAACCCGGTATTCAAAGTGCCCTAACGGAGTGTTAAACGCCGTCTTCCACTCGTCCCCCTCCCTGATGCACACGAGATGGTAAGCGTTACGAAGGTCCAACTTAGTGAAAAACCTGGCTCCCTGCAGGATCTCGAAGGCTGAAGACATAAGAGGAAGCGGATAACGATTCTTCACTGTTATGTCATTCAGCCCTCGATAATCTATGCAGGGGCGCAGGGACCCGTCCTTCTTCTTAACAAAAAAAAACCCCGCTCCGGCGGGAGAGGAGGAGGGGACTATGGTACCGGCGGCAAGAGCTACAGACAAATAATCTTCGAGAGCCTTACGTTCGGGAGCCGACAGAGAGTATAGTCTACCCCGGGGGGGAGTGGTTCCCGGAAGGAGATCAATACTACAATCATACGACCGGTGTGGGGGAAGAGAGGTGGCCCTGGACCGACTGAACACCGTGCGCAGATCGTGATATTCCTCCGGCACCCCTGTCAAATCACCAGGCTCCTCCTGTGAAGAAGAGACAGAGGAAACAGGAGGGATAGCAGACATTAAACATTTCACATGACAAGAGACGTTCCAGGAGAGGATAGAATTACTAGACCAATTAATGGAAGGATTATGACAAACTAGCCAGGGATGGCCCAAAACAACAGGTGTAAAAGGTGAACGAAAAATTAAAAAAGAAATGGTTTCGCTATGATTACCAGAAACAGTGAGGGTTAAAGGTAGCGTCTCACGCTGAATCCTGGGGAGAGGACTACCATCCAGGGCGAACAAGGCCGTGGACTCCCTTAACTGTCTGAGAGGAATGTCATGTTCCCGAGCCCAGGTCTCGTCCATAAAACAGCCCTCCGCCCCAGAGTCTATTAAGGCACTGCAGGAAGCTGACGAACCGGTCCAGCGTAGATGGACCGACAAGGTAGTGCAGGATCTTGAAGGAGAGACAGGAGTAGTAGCGCTCACCAGTAGCCCTCCGCTTACTGATGAGCTCTGGCTTTTACTGGACATGAAGTGACAAAATGACCAGCAGAACCGCAATAGAGACAGAGGCGGTTGGTGATTCTCCGTTCCCTCTCCTTAGTCGAGATGCGGATACCTCCCAGCTGCATAGGCTCAGCACCCGAGCCGGCAGAGGAAGATGGTAGTGATGCGGAGAGGGGGGCAACGGAGAACGCGAGCTCCTTTCCACGAGCTCGGTGACGAAGATCAACCCGTCGCTCAATGCGAATAGCGAGTTCAATCAAGGAATCCACGCTGGAAGGAACCTCCCGGGAGAGAATCTCATCCTTTACCTCTGCGCGGAGACCCTCCAGAAAACGAGCGAGCAAAGCCGGCTCGTTCCAGCCACTGGAGGCAGCAAGAGTGCGAAACTCAATAGAGTAGTCTGTTATGGATCGATTACCTTGACATAGGGAAGACAGGGCCCTGGAAGCCTCCTCCCCAAAAACAGATTGATCAAAAACCCGTATCATCTCCTCCTTAAAGTCCTGATACTGGTTAGTACACTCAGCCCTTGCCTCCCAGATTGCCGTGCCCCACTCACGAGCCCGTCCAGTAAGGAGAGATATGACGTAGGCGACACGAGCAGTGCTCCTGGAGTAAGTGTTGGGCTGGAGAGAAAACACAATATCACACTGGGTGAGGAACGAGCGGCATTCAGTGGGCTCCCCAGAGTAACACGGCGGGTTATTGATTCTGGGCTCCGGAGATTCGAAAGCCCTGGAAGTGGCCGGTGGATCGAGGCGGAGATGGTGAACCTGTTCTGTGAGGTTGGAGACTTGGGTGGCCAGGGTCTCAACGGCATGTCGAGCAGCAGACAATTCCTGCTCGTGTCTGCCTAGCATCGCTCCCTGGATCTCGACGGCTGAGTGGAGAGGATCCGAAGTCGCTGGGTCCATTCTTGGTCGGATTCTTCTGTTACGGTGCGTGAATGAGGACCCAAAAGCGAATTAACGTAAACAGAACTTCTTTAATAACAAAACATAGGTAGGCTCAGATGGACCGGCAGATTCCGACAGGACAGGACAAGGTTGCAGGCATGAAAAACACAAACAAGAATCCGACAAAGACAGGAACAAAAACAGAGAGAGATATAGAGGACTAATCAGAGGGAAAAAGGGAACAGGTGGGAAAAGGGGTGACGAGGTAGTTAGGAGGAGACAAGGAACAGCTGGGGGAAAGAGGGGGAGAAAAGGTAACCTAATAACGACCAGCAGAGGGAGACAGGGTGAAGGGAAAGGACAGAAACAAGACACAACATGACAATACATGACACTTTCTCTATCTCTCTCTGGGGCTACGCCTTAGCTTCTCATCCTTTATATGAATCTTTCTCTATCTCTCTCTGGGGCTACGCCTTAGCTTCTCATCCTTTATATGAATCTTTCTCTATCTCTCTCTGGAGCAAGGCCTTAGCTTCTCATCCTTTATATGAATCTTTCTCTATCTCTCTCTGGGGCTAGGCCTTAGCTTCTCATCCTTTTTATGAATCTTTCTCTATCTCTCTCTGGGGCTAGGCCTTAGCTTCTCATCCTTTATATGAATCTTTCTCTATCTCTCTCTGGGGCTACGCCTTAGCTTCTCATCCTTTTTAGATTCATTTCATATTAATATCATACAGTGGACTCCTAAGTCTATAGGTCTATGCATGCAATGCCCTGATACATTTAGTGCTCAAATCTCTTGACAGCTGAACCATGAGGTGGACAATTATTGTTTTCGTAACGGGAAAAAAAACAATAAAAACAATTAGATATAAAGTTGTGCATATGCTACACATCGAAACACAAGGAAAAGTGTTTTGTAATTTTTTTATAGGCTGTTTTTAAGGAGACGTAAATGTTGCTCATTTGGCCGACATCCCTGGTTGGCCGACATCCCCGCTCAGCCATGTCATAAGGCCTACTCTACACCACCAGGCGCTCAGCCATGTCATAAGGCCTACTCTACACCACCAGGTGCTCAGCCATGTCATAAGGCCTACTCTACACCACCAGGCGCTCAGCCATGTCATAAGGTCTACTCTACACCACCAGGTGCTCAGCCATGCCAGAAGGCCTACTCTACACCACCAGGTGCTCAGCCATGTCATAAGGCCTACTCTACACCACCAGGTGCTCAGCCATGTCATAAGGCCTACTCTACACCACCAGGCGCTCAGCCATGTCATAAGGCCTACTCTACACCACCAGGCGCTCAACCATGTCATAAGGCCTACTCTACACCACCAGGCGCTCAGCCATGTCATAAGGCCTACTCTACACCACCAGGTGCTCAGCCATGTCATAAGGCCTACTCTACACCACCAGGCGCTTAGCCATGTCATAAGGCCTACTCTACACCACCAGGCGCTCAGCCATGTCATAAGGCCTACTCTACACCACCAGGTGCTCAGCCATGTCATAAGGCCTACTCTACACCACCAGGCACTCAGCCATGTCATAAGGCCTACTCTACACCACCAGGCGCTCAGCCATGTCATAAGGCCTACTCTACACCACCAGGTGCTCAGCCATGTCATAAGGCCTACTCTACACCACCAGGTGCTCAGCCATGTCATAAGGCCTACTCTACACCACCAGGTGCTCAGCCATGTCATAAGGCCTACTCTACACCACCAGGTGCTCAGCCATGTATTGAACACTGCTGTCTTTTTTTGTTGCCAACAGTGATTGCGTTTTATATAATTAGCCTACATTATGACTATCCCATTAGGAATAGTAGATATCTTACATGAGTCTGTAAATGCAACGGCAGATGCATGGAATACTTTATTAAAAAGGTGTATTTAGCTTCACCAAACCTGGAAACTCAAATGTCGCCTATGGGAGAGGGACAGAGATGGGGAGATCCGACTCAACTCCAAACGAAACTGTCTATCGTACATTTAGCGTGTCCAACGACAAAACGGTCACAGCTGAATAGACAAGAGCCTATCGTGAACGTACCGCTTGCAAAACAGATGTGTTTTTTCTTCTCTCCCTTATCCCAATACCGTGATCATTTTACATCAATAAAAACGTTCAGTTTCACCATCTCACCACCAGGTGGTGCTGCGGCACCACTACTCCCCGTGGCCATGGCTGTGCATGCCCACAGCAACCTGCACGAACTGACAATGCCAATCGAGCTAACAACCAGAGGGCATGCCTGGCAACTATGCCAATGATATTTACGGGTATTCGGCTATTGACTCGTACGTACGACTGCAGCACAGCCGTGCTATAGGACGCCGACTCACGTGTACAATTACTTCAGTAACCTATTTTCTGTTGAGTTGTGTTCTGCTCTCCTCTCCTCCCTCCAGTGCGGACGGTGAGTTCGCCGTAACCCACATGACCAAGGCCCACCTGTTCCACAATGGGAAGGTGCGCTGGGTTCCCCCGGCCATCTATAAGTCCTCCTGCTCTATAGACGTTACCTTCTTCCCCTTCGACCAGCAGAACTGCAAGATGAAGTTTGGTTCCTGGACTTACGACAAGGCTAAGATTGACCTGGAACGAATCGAGGTATGGAGTTTTATCTTGTTATTATTATATTATATATATATATTTTTCAAACCTTTCTATAACCAGGAAGGGCTCATTGAGGTCTGAAATCTCTTTTTCAAGAGCGTCCTGGCCAAGATAGGCAGCACCAAGTCATTACAAAAATTAGAGACAGACAACATGAAAAACTACAAGTAATCTAGTAAAAACCATTGAATTCACAGGAGTATAAAACAGCAAATTAAAAACATTGACAGGTCAGGGAATCAGCCTCAAAATCCTTCATCAGTGATTTAAAAACACCAATCGGGACAAGTTCTTCCAGTTTCAAAGTATTTTGTAAGGTGTTCCAAGACGATGGCGCAGAGGACATAAAAGCCCTTTTACCAAATTCAGTTGGGACATTTGGAACAGTTAGCAGGATAAAGTCCAGCGAACGAAGAGAGTACCCACCACATTTCTGAACAATAAAAATGGCCAAATAAAAAGGTAGTAAACCCAAAATGGCTTTGTAAATAAAAGTATACCAGTGACTGAGCCAACGAGTGACTAGAGAAGGCCAGCCAACCCTGGTATACAAAGTGCAGCGGTGAGTAAGGGTTTTGCAGTTTAAAATAAATCTCAAAGTGCCATGGTAAAGGGTGTCAATTGATCTCAAACACTGAGCGGAAGCATTCATATATAAAATATCCCCATAGTTTAGTAAAGACATAAATGTAGCTGATTACTAGCCTCCTTCTGGCTTCAAACGAAAAACAGGCCGTATTCCTAAAATAAAATCCCAATTTCAGCTTCAATTTTTTTGTAAGTTGTTTAATATGCAATTTAAAACATAGGCCGTCATCAATTAAAATTCCAAGATACTTATATGAGGTTACAGTCTCAATCTCATTGCCCTGACAGGTAGTAATAGGTGAAAGGTTCAGAGGTCTATTTCTTGCTTTAGAAAACACCATTAGTTTAGTTTTGTCAGTATCGAGGATAAGCTTCAGTTGACACAAGGTACCATTGTATAAAAGGCAGTATAACAGTATAAAAAGCAGTTTGCAAGTTCTGGAAAGCTTTTGTGAGAGACGAGGCACGGCAATAAATAACAGCATCATCAGCATAAAAGTGAAGTTTGTGCATTTCGCACATTTTTGTCTAAATGATTTATTGTATCAGTCAGTCAGTCAGTCAGCCAGTCAGTCAGCCAGTCAGTCAGCCAGTCAGTCAGTCAGTCAGCCAGTCAGTCAGCCAGTCAGTCAGCCAGTCAGCCAGTCAGTCAGCCAGTCAGTCAGCCAGTCAGTCAGTCAGTCAGTCAAGGAGGTAATGTTATACAAGTGTTGTACAAGGTGTGTATGATATGGGTAACGTATTGTCTATGTGTCTATGTGTTTACGTTTTTTACATTAGCACTAGCCTGGTCCCAGATCTGTTTGTGCTCTTGCTAACTCCATTGTTGTCATCGTCAAGCCCACTAGCCTGATCCCAGATCTGTTTGTGCTCTTGCTAACTCCATTGTTGTCATTGTCAAGCCACACTGAGAGCCAATCAGAGCCAGCAGCGTGTGACAATTTTCCTCTACGGGAGATTAAAGTGTATCTCTATCCCCTAGAATACAGTAGACCTGAACAACTATATCTACACAGTGCTTATGAAGCTTTTATGTATGCCATATGAAGCCTTTATAGAGTGGGACGGTTGATCTTTATCCCCTAGAACACTGTGGATCTGAACAACTACTGGGAGAGTGGAGAGTGGGCCATCATCAACGCAGTGGGAACCTACAACACCAAGAAGTACGACTGCTGTCATGAGATCTACCCTGATATCACCTACTTCTTCATCATCAGACGGCTGCCTCTCTTCTACACCATCAACCTGATCATCCCCTGTCTGCTCATCTCCTGTCTGACCGTCCTAGTCTTCTATCTTCCCTCAGGTAGGTCCTAGTCTTCTATCTCCCCTCAGGTAGATTCCTAGTCTCCTATCTCCCCTCAGGTAGATTCCTAGTCTCCTATCTCCCCTCAGGTAGATTCCTCGTCTTCTATCTCCCCTCAGATAGATTCCTAGTCTCCTATCTCCCCTCAGGTAGATTCCTCGTCTTCTATCTCCCCTCAGATAGATTCCTAGTCTTCTATCTCCCCTCAGGTAGATTCCTCGTCTTCTATCTCCCCTCAGGTAGATTCCTAGTCTCCTATCTCCCCTCAGGTAGATTCCTCGTCTTCTATCTCCCCTCAGGTAGATTCCTAGTCTCCTATCTCCCCTCAGGTAGATTCCTAGTCTCCTATCTCCCCTCAGGTAGATTCCTCGTCTTCTATCTCCCCTCTGGTAGATTCCTAGTCTTCTATCTCCCTTCAGGTAGGTCCTAGTCTTCTATCTCCCCTCAGGTAGATTCCTAGTCTTCTATCTCCCCTCAGGTAGATTCCTAGTCTTCTATCTCCCCTCAGGTAGATTCCTAGTCTTCTATCTCCCCTCAGGTAGATTCCTAGTCTTCTATCTCCCCTCAGGTAGGTCCTAGTCTTCTATCTCCCCTCAGGTAGATTCCTAGTCTTCTATCTCCCCTCAGGTAGATTCCTAGTCTTCTATCTCCCCTTCAGGTTGGTCCTAGTCTTCTATCTCCCCTCAGGTAGATTCCTAGTCTTCTATCTCCCCTCAGGTAGATTCCTAGTCTTCTATCTCCCCTCAGGTAGATCCTAGTCTTCTATCTCCCCTCAGGTAGATTCCTAGTCTTCTATCTCCCCTGAGGTAGATTCCTAGTCTTCTATCTCCCCTTCAGGTTGGTCCTAGTCTTCTATCTCCCCTCAGGTAGATTCCTAGTCTTCTATCTCCCCTCAGGTAGATTCCTAGTCTTCTATCTCCCCTCAGGTAGATTCCTAGTCTTCTCTCTCCCCTCAGGTAGATCCTAGTCTTCTATCTCCCCTCAGGTAGATTCCTAGTCTTCTATCTCCCCTCAGGTAGATTCCTAGTCTTCTATCTCCCCTTCAGGTTGGTCCTAGTCTTCTATCTCCCCTCAGGTAGATTCCTAGTCTTCTATCTCCCCTCAGGTAGATTCCTAGTCTTCTATCTCCCCTCAGGTAGATCCTAGTCTTCTATCTCCCCTCAGGTAGATTCCTAGTCTTCTATCTCCCCTCAGGTAGATTCCTAGTCTTCTATCTCCCCTTCAGGTTGGTCCTAGTCTTCTATCTCCCTTCAGGTAGGTCCTAGTCTTCTATCTCCCCTCAGGTAGATTCCTAGTCTTCTATCTCCCCTCAGGTAGATTCCTAGTCTTCTATCTCCCCTTCAGGTTGGTCCTAGTCTTCTATCTCCCCTCAGGTAGATTCCTAGTCTTCTATCTCCCCTCAGGTAGATCCTAGTCTTCTATCTCCCCTCAGGTAGATTCCTAGTCTTCTATCTCCCCTCAGGTAGATTCCTAGTCTTCTATCTCCCCTTCAGGTTGGTCCTAGTCTTCTATCTCTCCTCAGGTAAGTAGGCTAACAGAGGGAATCTCTGAATTTTTCTGAAAGTAACAGTGTGACACAGCTAGCTTGTTAAGGGTGACTCTAGTAGCATTTCAGTCAGTGACTTCACTCGCTCAGACCTTTTGAAGTAGTCGTCATTTCACTTGCTCTCTGTCGTGGGATAATCAGAATTTGTTGGTAACATATGTAAGATGTTTTATGTTTATCAAATGTGTGTAAGTTAATTCCCACGACATCTCCAAGATGCTTGGCTTTTGTGGACCGATAGGTAACGATGCTTCATGGGTGACTGTTGTCGATGTGTTCAGAGGGTCCCTGGTTCGAGCCTTGGTTGGGGCAAAGAGAGAGACGGGAGAAATACTGTCACTTGAACAATTCAGAATGTAGCCAACATCCCCATCTAGTGGAGGTTTTGGAACATTACAGGTTGTTACAACTAAGATTTTTGACATACATATTGCCTACGTATTAGTTTATGTTAGTTTAAACATAGTTTATGTTAGTAACAGTTCAGTAAAGTTCAGTAAAATTCAGTAACAAATATTGAAAGAGCATTAAGCTTATTTTCAATCTGCTTCAGTAAAAAAGTATTTAATAAAAAATAAAAAAAATAATTTCTCTTATGCTGACTTGATTCACAAATTAAAAGCCAAACTTGTCTTTCATCAACCAAATATGGCTTAATAAATGTATTTATCTATAATACATGCAAGAAGAAAAGGGCATATGTAAAAAAAAATATTTATTATTACATCTTACAAAACACTATGCACTTTTATTCGGTGCCTAACGAAAGTCTACACACCCCTTGCACAGTCTTCACATTTTGATGCCTTTAAATTACATCCAACAATCCATTACATTGGATTTCTTTCCCTAGTGATCTACTCTACTCCACATTTTCAAAGTGAAAAGAAATGTCTAGAAAATGTTCCCTAATTAATTACAAATAAAAACCAAGATGTCTTGGTTGCGTATGTCCTCACACCTCCAGAGTTGTTTTGTGTTCTTATTCTTTCTCACAAAAGTTCGGATCCTTTCTATTCTCATTGATTCTACAGATTGTAAATTAAAGATAACAATTTAGCTAAGAGTATTATTATATTATTAATCGATTCACTATGATTTTTTAAATCCCCCAGCAGTGCTATCTGCAGAGTTAGCTCCAGGTAAATGTTGCAATTCTTCATCCATTCCTGAACTTCTGACCAAAAACAAGCTACATATGGACAATACCAAAATAAAATATCCTATCACAGCAAAATCTGCAAAGGCGGGAAGGTTGTATTCCCCATATATACATTCTTTTGGTTGCAAGAATTCTGAATAATAATTTAAATTAAAAAAACTCAAAGTTTTGAATCCAGCATTGTTTTGTGTATTAGTTCATATAAACCATAAACCATCGAAAATCTGCTGTCAATGTTTTGGTCCTTAAATTAATCTGGTGTACCTTTTTAAACATCACAATTTTCTTTAACCAATTTTGGTCTTTAATTAATTAAGTTCCTTACTTTCTCGCCCATTCTACTTGCCTCTTCCATTTTTGCGGTAATGCTGCAATTAGTTGGTTGTAATTTTGGGTAGAGCAGACATTTCCATATGTTTTTGTTAGCTGCGTGTGACATAACTCCATATTTATGATATCATTCACTAAACTTATAACCTTTTTAAACATTTAATTGAAAAATATTTATCCTATTTATGATATCAGTTACAAATATTATACTTTTATAAAATAGTTTTAAAAAAATACATAAATTTGTATATTTGAATTAAACCATAATATTTATTCTGTATTTTCTGGTAGATTAAATTGCAACCAACTTTCTATGGCTTGTTTTAAAGATAGGGAAATAAATCAGCAGGGGATCAAATAGTTCTTTCCCTCGCTGTATCTGTAATGTTAGTTCCTCTATTTCCTTTTGTTAATATGAACTCTTTTAACTTAAATTACTTCTGTTTTAAAGATGAGTGTTGAATTCCATGGCCTCTAAAAAAGGCACATTTAAAAGTGTCCCATACAATAAGGGGATCTGCTGTACCTCTGTTATGTCGGAACAATTCAGTTATAAATGATTCTGTCCTGGTTAAAAAACAAGTTGTCATCCAATAGGCTTTGATTAAATTTCCAATATCCTCGCCCACGTGGAAGTTCTGTAAGAGTAATGTATGTGCCAAATTATTTGATGGTCCGACCGCATTCTGTCCCCTATCAACTCTTTTTTTTTGTTACGATGAGCGAAGGGGGGTAACCCAAGAGCGGACTCAGAAGAGGAAGCCGGGATGAATGCACAAAAATGTTTGTTTAACACAGAGAAATGGGGAGTGCAGAAACCGGGGTAGCTCAGATGAGTTGCAAAAACCAGGAGTGTAGAGTGAGGTTGGAGCTTCTATCTCAAGGCCATCAGACTGTTAAACAGCCACCACTAACATTGAGTGGCTGCTGTCGACACACTGACTCAACTCCAGCCACTTTAATACGTAATGGGAATTGATGGAAATTGATGGAAATTATATCACTAGCCACTTTAAACAATGCTACTTAATATAATGTTTACATACCCTACATTACTCATCTCATATGTATATGTACAGTGGGGCAAAAAAAGTATTTAGTCAGCCACCAATTGTGCAAGTTCTCCCACTTAAAAAAGATGAGAGAGGCCTGTAATTTTCATCATAGCTACACTTAAACTATGACAGACAAAATGAGAAGAAAAAAAATCCAGAAAATCACATTGTAGGATTTTTTATGAATTTATTTGCAAATTATGGTGGAAAATAAGTATTTGGTCACCTACAAACAAGCAACATTTCTGGCTCTCACAGACCTGTAACTTCTTCTTTAAGAGGCTCCTCTGTCCTCCACTCGTTACCTGTATTAATGGCACCTGTTTGAACTTGTTATCAGTATAAAAGACACCTGTCCACAACCTCAAACAGTCACACTCCAAACTCCACTATGGCCAAGACCAAAGAGCTGTCAAAGGACACCAGAAACAATCACAGAGAGAGAGAGGGAGAGAGAGAACAGGGAAAGAACTGTAGGTCAAGAAGACACCGGATGACCACCAGAGGGCGTAGCAGGAGCAGATGTGACATTTTCTTTTTTTACTTTTGATGCCAGCGAGGATGACATAAGTTGTCAAGACGACTTGCTTGATTGAGCCTCCCCCATGTATTTCTCACTAGGTCAGGATATTTAAGCCTCCATATATGTTTCCATATATCTCCACACCTCAGAGTTAATAATTGGGGGAAGCACCTTACAGCCGTGAATCATGTACGATGAAGATTCTGCCAACTTTGCACAACACTTAGGGCAACATATCCATTGTTTTTGTCAAAACTGCTCAAACTCAGTAAATGTGGTTGGGAATCATTGATGGACAGGAATATTAAACCATTGTCTCTGATTTTTTTCAAGCCCATTTTAGTCAGGAATGAAGATTGACCACTCAGGAATAGTTAACACCACTTGGCATTAATATTTGTGTAATTGTCTTGTTGAAAAATACAACTCTACCAAAGGGTTGGGTTTTCAGAAGACAGGCGGATTTTCATTAAAAAAAAAATTTTTAAATTGTGGGCTTTTGCTCCTTTTATGTTTATTTGGATCCTGACAAACTCACCAGTCCGATGACAAACATACCCATAACATGATGCTTCCAAAATACTTAAAAATGCAGAGGGTTTCACTCTGTGTTGCGTTGTATTGGAACTGCTTTGCCCTGTTGTCTTGCAGTATTACTTAACAGCCTTGTTGCAAACAGATTTTTTAATTAACACAGTTTTCCTTCTTTTCACTTTGTCATACAGTAATGTGGAGTGAATGCAATGTTGTCAATCCTTTCTGTATTTTTAAATATTGTGGTGGCAGCATCATGTTATGGGTATGCTTGTCACCAGCAGGGACTGGTCAATTCGTTAGGATCTAGATAATAAAATTAATCTAAAAGAAAATCTAACCCTGGCATAAAGTTGTAATTTTCTGTGGGACAATTACACAAATGTTAATTCCTAAGACACACTGTGAAAAACACCCACAAATGTTAATTCCTAAGACACACTGTGAAAAACACACCCACAAATGTTAATTCCTAAGACACACTGTGAAAAACACACCCACAAATGTTAATTCCTAAGACACACTGTGAAAAACACACCCACAAATCTAGGGCCTAGATTCAATCAGATTCAAGCGTTAACCGACGATAGCAGATCCCCCAGCATATAGCAGATGTTTTGGCGGTGTTGGAGGTGGAACCGTGTAGGACAGTGAGCAGCTGCTTATTGTGATCATGAAGCCACATCCGCCACATCCGCCCGACTCACGTTAGAAGTTCAGAACAAGAACGTGTAGGCTACATATAATTTTTTTTTTACACTCAAATTTAAAAATATCATTCATCAAAATAATAAGGCTTTCAGTCATCCTAATTGAGGTGTAGATTACATCTCAAAATTCCACTGTTCTAATTTGTAAACAAGGCTGAATGGGTTTATGTTAATGAGACTCCGTGCAGCCAATGGCAATGTCCGCTTTAAGTATAATGCAGGGAACCACTATGCGGATGTCAGCTAAAGTGGATCTGATTGAATAGAACCCATCATGTAGAATTTTTCTTTTCACTTTGAAAATGTTGTGTCGATCTGTAAGGGAAAAAGAAAATCGAACTTAATCACTTTTTTTTTTCAATATAATTTTAAAGCAGAGAAATGTAAGAAAAAAAACATGCAAAGGGGTGTGTTCACTAGCGACCGTAGATGAACATCAATTGTAAAAACATTTATATCCTCTTTTACTCGATCAATAAGAGAACAAAACTACAGCACACATAAGGGACAGAATGGTATTTTGCATCACAGAGGGACGTTGGTCACATTAAAAGATGGGTGAATACCAGCGGTGGCTGGTGGCACTTATAAATGGGAGGATGGGCTTATAGTAATGTCCAGAACGGAATCAATGGAATGGCATCAAACCCGTGGTATCCACGTTGACACCATTCCATTTCAGACGTTATTACGGGCCGACCTCCCCTCACCAGCCTCGTCTGGAACACAGACAACTAACAATTAGTCAAAAAGTATAATTTTAGTGGATAAAGGGACAAACCGTGAAAAGACTTATGTACTCTCACAGTTAAATGCTGATTCTCAATAATTGACTATCTATGATGAGTACAATGTTATTGTGGGACTAGCATGACTACCACCACTAGAGGGTGCTAACCTCTCTGAAATGAACAGTAATCCCATTTTATGTCGGACACTGCATTGTTGTTGTGTAAAATAAAATAAAACTCCAACCATCAGGGGTGTTCCGAGGGACCCTGATGGACTCAAAACTACAGTAAAAAGTACAAATTCAACACTTCCCATTTGAAAACAGTTTCTATTTCTACAGTGTACTAGCGTGGCAGATTGATTAATTGTTGATGAAATGGGAAATAACTATGATAATGTCTACCTGAGAATGTTGTGTGGAAGTCAAGGAAGGTCTTCACTTCTCTCCTCTCAGTCTCCTGACACCTCCACTTCCTGTTGTTGTCCTCCCTCTGGAGAGTCACAGTCAGAGATGCCCGTGGTTACACCTTGCATTAACATGTAGTTGTCGTCATCGGATCAACATGTTTGATCAGGATTTGATCAGTACACTGCGTCCGTATTGTGGCCAGATTCCCTGGAGCGTGCAAAGCTGTCATCAAGGCAAAGGCTGGCTACTTTGAAGAATCTCAAAAATATAAAATATATTTTGATTTGTTTAACACTTTTTTAGTTACTACATATGTGTTATTTCATAGTTTGGATGTCTTCACTATTATTCTAAAAAGTAGAAAACAGTACAAATGAAGAAAAACCTTTGAATGAGCAGGTGTTCTAAAACTTTTGACTGGTACTGTACGTGTGAAATTTGTTTTGATTTAGAATGGACCATTATCATGCACCTGTCTGGAAACAGGGTCAGCGTGAAAAAATACATGTCATTTATGCAGTTAAATAGTGAATGGAGCACACTTTTCCCTTGGTTCATTTTAATGCCAGCCAGGTAGGCTATACTCCTGTTGTAAATATAAGCAATGTGCTTTATATTAGGAAAGTTGAGAAATAAATATAGTAGGCCTAGCCTATAGAAAGCTGATGGGATCCTCCTCTTTTTAATAGAGGCCATCACTCGTGCAATTGCTTAGCCTATAGAAATGTTGTGCAACATGAGCTCATGGGCTCGCATGAAATGTTTGATTAGATTTTCGATTACATTTGCATTGATGTCAGAGTGATTCGAGGGACAATAGAGTGCTGAGTACCAGGCAGTTGGCAAGTTTGGTAGGCTACTAATGATCATCAGTAGCATCAGAGCTTGGAGAAGCCTAATTACCGTGACTAAACGGTCACGTGGAATTTGACTGCCTTCATGCCTCGTGACCGTCGGTGTGGCGGTAATACAGTTACCACAACAGCCCTAGTATAGACTATCTTTGCCATGGTAACAAAGCTGTATGTTGTTAAGTTACAAAAACAAAAAAACGTGGGAAATTACTCTGTTCCTTTCGTTGAGATTCTGTGGTGAAACTGAAAGACAACTTACAACCATTTCCCTCTCTGCCCCAGAAAAACAGAAGTGGTCTGAGCAGAAGGACCAGTGTTGCTGACATATGTGTGTGAATGTGTGTGAATGTGTGTGTGAATGTGTGTGTGAATGTGTGTGCGTGTTGTTTCTGTAGGCCGGTAGTGACCTATTCCTCAATACCCAGAACCAGCTACTGTCCAGCTACTTAATTTGGTTCTGGAAACAGTTTAGTTTTGGTAGAACACTGGTGTGTAAATAGAATTTCTGACATTTTAGCTAATACCCCCATTGCTTACCAGCTAACGTCCCCAGCTCTGATGGGAAAATCTGGTGTAGAGTGAGGTGTCATCCTAAATACCCTCTCCTGCTATTGTGCCCTTGAGTAAGGCACCTAACAACTGTTCCAGGGCTATTGCATTGTAGCTTACTTGTTGCTTCCAACCTTTTGGGGTGTGCGTACGTGTGTGTGTGTGTGTGTGTGTGTGTGTGTGTGTGCGTGTTTGTGTGTGTGCATGCGCGTGCGTGTTTGTGTGTGTGTGCGTGCGTGCATGCGTGTGTGTGTGTTTTGGGGGGTTGGGTTGTGTGTAAAAATACATTTCCGTTCTCTGCAAGATGGACCAAAAATTATTTTTCCCATCCCCCCTCCTCCTCTCCCTCCTCGTCTTCCCCCACATCCTCTTCTTCCTCTTCCCCCTCTCCTTACTCCTCCCCCTCCTGTTCCTCCTCCTCGTCTTCCCCCACATCCTCTCCTTCCTCCTCCCCCTCCTGTTCCTCCTCTCCCTCTTCCTCGTCTTCCCCCACATCCTCTTCTTCCTCTTTCCCCTCTCCTTCCTCCTCTCCCTCCTGTTCCTCCTCTTCCCCCTCCTCTCCGTCCTCATCTTCCTTCTCTCCACCCTCCTCTTGAACCTCCTCCTCCTCTTCCCCCTCGTCCTCTTCCTACTCGTTCTTCTCCTCTCCTTCCTTATCCTCCTCCTCCCCCTCTTCCTCCTTCTTGTTCCAGACTGTGGGGAGAAGATCACTCTGTGTATCTCCGTCCTCCTCTCCCTCACCGTCTTCCTGCTCCTCATCACGGAGATCATCCCTTCCACCTCCCTGGTCATCCCTCTGATTGGAGAGTATCTCCTCTTCACCATGATCTTCGTCACTCTCTCCATCGTCATCACCGTGTTTGTCCTCAACGTCCACCACCGCTCCCCGGGGACCCATAAGATGCCTCGCTGGGTCCACTCTGTCTTCCTGGACCTGATCCCGAGGTGGCTGTTCATGAGGCGGCCCGCGCCGGACGGACGGAGACGCAGGTTGTTGTTGCTCCAGCAGGGGGCAGCAGTGGCACGGCACCAGGGACGGACCATCACCACAAGACTACCAGGTGGTAATAACAGGACCATGAACAACACGTTGGTAGACTGTGATTTTTAGGGCTGGTTTCCAGGACAACAGGTAAAGCCTGGTTCCAGAACTATTAACCATTCTTTAATGGTGATTTTCTACTGAAAGTGCTTCTTAGTCCTAAACCAGGCACAAACATGTGTCCGGGAAACTGGCCCTCTATATATGTTTTGTTGTCCCATGACCGAGGCAACTTTATATGTAGTTTAAATGTATCAAATCCAATGATCAATTAATGAATTAATTCCTTCATTCAGGCCTAGTCCGTCCTCCCTGCCTCAGCACCTCAGCCAGCTGGCTTCGGGATGGAGGAGGTGGGACCACGGAGGATCCCCAGAGACGGACGCCCTGTTATGAGGACCTGGAGCTGGGGGCTTTGACCTCGTACTTCTCCTTCCGCCCTCCGTCACCCAGACCCCCGGGCTCCACTCCTCCACCCCAGCAGAACCACCCACCCCCAGGGGCAGGGCAGCCCCAGAACCGCCTGGACAGGGGAGGAGGAGGAAGAGGGGTGAATAGAAGGGTTAACGCCACCCAGCGACCGGATAAGATAGATAACTTGGTGTCAGAGTCTAGAGGGGTAGAGTTCCCTCTGTCTCCCAGCGTTATACGGGCTCTGGAGGGGCTGCACTACATCGCAGACCACCTGAGGGCAGAGGACGCTGACTTTAGTGTGAGTGGTTATGACAACTAAACTGTCAGCACGAGTAACACTCATATTGCAGATAGCTGCTATTTCCGTATGTTAGGTTAGGTTGTTTCACCTTCTTTAGTTGACTAAAACGTTTTTTAAAAAAGTGTGTCTCTCCATTCAGGTGAAGGAAGACTGGAAGTACGTTGCCATGGTGATCGATCGTATCTTCCTGTGGATGTTTATCATCGTGTGTCTGCTGGGTACCATCGGTCTCTTCCTTCCTCCCTGGTTGGCCGGCATGATCTAGGACCTTGGGGTGTCTGTGATACCCGCCCACGGAGCGGAGTACCATGGGACTGGCACTACAGTGACAGGCCGGTGGTAGGAGAGGAGACAGATGAAGGACCGTCACTAAGTTAGTAGGATGACTACCGATAAGGGAGATGCATTAAGTCCCCCGGACGTGGCGTGGTGAGAGAGGAGCGCCGTCCCACAGTAACCTGCGCCGCTCGGTCATGTTGTCAACAAGGCAGCACGGTGCATCGTCCAGGAAACATATCTTTTACATCAAATATATATGTTTGAATTTTCAAACTAGTTTTCATTGGGAAGGCTGATGTAAAGCCTTTTTGTTATTAAAAGAAGTCCCTTTTGCATGTGAAAACACAGACTCCTACAACACGTGCTGAACCCACGTGCTGAACCCACGTGCTGAACCCACGTGCTGAACCCACGGAACTTCTGTTTTGTTTTGAGCCCGGGAGGCAGCCATGTTCCACATGGTTCCATCAACGCTAACCCGGCTCAACCCGGTTCAACCCGGGTCATTAATAGAATCCCCTAAATGCCCTGCTTCATATTGGAGAAGCAATGACTTGTGGGTAAATTCTATCCAATAAGATTTACTTGGCTGTTTTCAAGGAAGTAAGGGGCAGAAAGAAGACTAACTTCTGAGTGTGAACTCTGACTCAGTTTGTACTACTTCTCTCACACTCACTCACTCACTCACTCACTCACTCACTCACTCACTCACTCAGCCATAACATTATAAAGCATATTCTTTAACAATGTGTAGCTGTGTAGTAAAGACTGTATAAATAGAAAAGGCACATTTTGGGGGAATGAATAGGAATAAACATGGCTTTCATAAACGTTCCTACATCCTGTATAATTGCACAGAAAGCATATGCTTTCCTTTCCAAAGTACAACACTATATCACAGTTGAAATTAATCTACAATAAAACCGGTTATAAAAATTGTGATTTGAAAAAAAAAAAAGGTAATGAGAAGTAGTAGTACATCCATCAAGTCAAACGTCTAGAAACAAATTCACACATTCCATAAAATAAAAAATATACTAAATATAAAAAAGAATTGGTCACACTAAAACTATTTTCTTGATCTGGCCAGCATTACTGGGAAGAACCGCAGGAAGATAACCTGCAAGTAAATTCTCCGTTATACCTAAGCAGACAGAGAGAATGTGACTATTTAAAAAAAAAAAATGATTTTCTTAAAAGAGATTGACCGATACGATCCTATACGTTTTAGCCAGTAGTTCTGAAGTAGCGCTTTACGAGCCTAAAGTGGTCCCTGTAAATTGTGTTCTCTCTCTCTCTCTCTCTCTCTCTCAGCAGGCGTCTTGCTAGCTGTCAGTAAAATGTGAGGGACTAGCTCATTGGCTATAACTGTTATTGCTAGGGGGCTGCGCAGAAATGCAAATGCTTTCCGTTTGAGTTATGTTAGGTTTTATTTTCATCGTGTTGGGAAATGTAGGCAAAATGACAGCGGCACAGCTTCAAGGAAACAGTCGCTTTCAAACGAGGGATTTCGTGGCTAATTGACGTTAAACAGTAATTCATAGATGATGCATGTATGAACTACACATTGACACATCCAGCCCAAAGAGGGAGATCTTAAAAAACACTTAGTCGTGGCCAAAGTTCCAGAGCATGTCTTTAATTTAAAGCACTGAGATGATAAACAAATATCACACAAGGAAGTCCTCTTTTCTGCCCATTTGAATCCTGACATTACATTTTTAGTCACACTGATGCCAGTTATATTGATGCCAGTCATATTGATGCCAGTCATATTGATGCCAGTCATATTGATGCCAGTCATATTGATGCCAGTCATATTGATGCCAGTCATATTGATGCCAGTCATATTGATGCCAGTCATACTGATGCCAGTTATATTGATGCCAGTCATATTGATGCCAGTCATATTGATGCCAGTCATATTGATGCCAGTCATATTGATGCCAGTCATATTGATGCCAGTCATACTGATGCCAGTCATACTGATGCCAGTCATATTGATGCCAGTCATATTGATGCCAGTCATACTGATGCCAGTCATATTGATGCCAGTCATATTGATGCCAGTTATATTGATGCCAGTCATATTGATGCCAGTTATATTGATGCCAGTCATATTGATGCCAGTCATATTGATGCCAGTCATACTGATGCCAGTCATATTGATGCCAGTCATATTGATGCCAGTTATATTGATGCCAGTCATATTGATGCCAGTCATACTGATGCCAGTCATATTGATGCCAGTCATATTGATGCCAGTCATATTGATGCCAGTTATATTGATGCCAGTCATGTTGATGCCAGTCATATTGATGCCACTTATCTCGACTATTGTACCTGCAAGTCACTGATGTCCATCCAATCAGTCGCAACATGCTTGGTTCTGACCTGTCCTCCAATGAAGACAAAACAAAAAAAAACAACACACTTGTAAATCATCCAATCAGAGGAGGGGGGGGGGGCTGTGGGTATTTACCCCACTATGGGGTCTCCCGGTTTGGGCTTGGCCAGGTTGGCCCTGACCCTGGCCTGGTCCACAGCATCCAGAAGGTTCTTCCCATCCATGGCCAGGTTGTGTGCTGCAGTCAGCATCTGTTTCTTACACTCTTCCTTCAGCGAGGTGACGGCGTTCTGCTGGGCCAGACGCATCTTACTGATCAACTCTGACATGTCGTTGTTCAACAGCTTCTGGGTGCCCTCGATCTGACCAGGGTGGGAGGAGAGAGAGAGTTAAGGTAATGGTGGTCTGTGTACTAGTCTGTTTTCTCTTTTAGTCATCTCCTTTCTCATGGTTTCTAAAGCCAACATCTCAGTAGAACAAGAGAATAGAGGGATTGAGAGACTGAGGATGTGCCGTCGAGGGCCTGGGGATATCGGCAGGGTAAGCCTAGTGGTCAGAGCGTTGGACTAGTAACCGAAAGGTTGCAAAATCGAATCCCCGAGCTGACAAGGTACAAATCTGTCGTTCTGCCCCTGAACAGGCAGTTCACCCACTGTTCCTAGGCAGTCATTGTAAATAATAATAATAATTTGTTCTTAGTTTTTGTTCTTAGTTAAATAAAAAGGTAAAATACAAAAATAAAATATCGGAGAGAAGGTGTGAGATAAGAGGGTTGTTACTGTACCTCTGTCCTGATGGATTCATGCAGGGTAGGTAGAATATCATCCACACTGTGGATCAGACTCCGCAAGGTCAACCCTACAGACTAGGGAGAGAGAGAGTCATTAAATCAATAAAATATGTCCCGGCAAGTCAAGTCGAGCTGTTGCTACGGATACAAGCCCCGCCCCTCCGGAAACCTCTTTCTTAAAGCTAAGGATCCGGGTCACGTTCTGCCCATGTGTTATTTTACACACATTCATTATTCTAGCTGCCCCCGCCCTTCATGATGTAACCTATGTCTCTGCCTCATGTTTCTGAGCAGATTAAATAAAAACCCTGCGGGATTTGAACCGACGTTCCAAAAAACAGCTATGACTTTTAACTCTCTGTCTGCCTGTCTCTGTCTGCCTGTCTCTGTCTGCCTGTCTCTGTCTGCCTGTCTCTGTCTGCCTGTCTCTGTCTGCCTGCCTGTCGGTCTGTCTCTGTCTGCCTGTCTGTCTGCCTGTCTCTGTCTGCCTGTCTGTCTGTCTGCCTGCCTGTCTGTCTGTCTGTCTGTCTCTGTTGTAACGGATATAGTGCAGTTGCACAAGCAAGAGCCTGTTTGTGTCGTGCTTTATGTTTGCAATACTGACAACAATAGCAGGTACGAACATGTCGAATTATGATTTTGTGGTAAAATCAGCTCAATAGTTTGAACAGTTCTGTGTACAACATTGAAGGCTACACCAGTGACAGGACAAAGGTGATCGAGGAGGGGGAACGGTAGCGGAGTACTCAACACAGCAGCTAAATAGGTAATGGACTGGGTACTCAGAACAGCAGCTACATAGGCAACGGACTGGGTACTCAGAACAGCAGCTACATAGGTAACGGACTGGGTACTTAGAACAGCAGCTACATAGGTAACGGACTGGGTACTCAGAACAGCAGCTACATAGGTAACGGACTCGTAACTCCAAGCTGAAGTGTCTAATTCAGGTTTGTCCTACTGCTCGAGTACCTCCACCTTCCATGTCTTTACCTTCACTATGTTGATGTATTGTTCAGGCTGTAGTGTGTTGACATCGTTCTTCAACTGCACCACCACCTTGACCAGCTCCATGACCGCCTGGTACACCTGGTCACCTGACCGGTCCAGCTCTGCTGTGGGGGCGGCCTGGGCTGTGGGGGCGGCCTGGGCTGTGGGGGCCGTGAGACGTGGGGGCTTGTCTGGCGCGGCTGGGGTATTCAGAGAGGAGAATAGAAGGGGAGAAAGGAGGGGTGTATGAGAAGGACTGGAGGATGTTTATGATACTTTTGTTTCTCTTCATCAAATTCCATTTCATACGACTAGATATTGTGGACCACTCACTCACCATGTCCAGTCTCAGCTTCAGGTGACTATAGACGGAGAGAAAAGCAGAATAACTATAGAAACCTGACAGACTAATCATCATACCTACTACAACTCCATATCGCACAGCAGGAAAGTCAGCTGGGGATTTGTTACCAATTCATTGTGATCTCATGTATAGACAGACGAGTAAATGAACAGACAGAATAGTAAACAAACAGACAGAATAGTAAACAAACAGACAGAATAGTAAACAAACAGACAGACGAGTAAATGAACAGACAGAATAGTAAACAAACAGACAGAATAGTAAACAAACAGACAGAATAGTAAACGAACAGACAGACGAGTAAATGAACAGACAGAATAGTAAACGAACAGACAGAAGAGTAAACAAACAGACAGAATAGTAAACAAACAGACAGACGAGTAAACGAACAGACAGAATATTAAACGAACAGACAGATGAGTAAATGAACAGACAGACGAGTAAACGGACAGAATAGTAACAAACAGACAGAATAGTAAACGAACAGACAGAATAGTAAACGAACAGACAGAATAGTAAACGAACAGACAGAATAGTAAACAAACAGACAGAATAGTAACGAACAGACAGATGAGTAAACGAACAGACAGACGAGTAAACGAACAGACAGAATAGTAAACGAACAGACAGAATAGTAAACGAACAGACAGAATAGTAAACGAACAGACAGACGAGTAAACGAACAGACAGACGAGTAAACTAACAGACAGACGAGTAAACGAACAGACAGAATAGTAAACGAACAGACAGACGAGTAAACGAACAGACAGAATAGTAAACGAACAGACAGACGAGTAAACGAACAGACAGATGAGTAAATGAACAGACAGACGAGTAAACGGACAGAATAGTAACAAACAGACAGAATAGTAAACGAACAGACAGAATAGTAAACGAACAGACAGAATAGTAAACGAACAGACAGAATAGTAAACAAACAGACAGAATAGTAACGAACAGACAGATGAGTAAACGAACAGACAGACGAGTAAACGAACAGACAGAATAGTAAACGAACAGACAGAATAGTAAACGAACAGACAGAATAGTAAACGAACAGACAGAATAGTAAACGAACAGACAGACGAGTAAACGAACAGGCAGAATAGTAAACGAACAGACAGAAGAGTAAACGAACAGACAGAATAGTAAACAAACAGACAGACGAGTAAACGAACAGACAGAATAGTAAACAAACAGACAGAATAGTAAACGAACAGACAGAATAGTAAACGAACAGACAGAATAGTAAACGAACAGACAGAATAGTAAACGAACAGACAGAATAGTAAACGAACAGACAGACGAGTAAACGAACAGACAGAATAGTAAACGAACAGACAGAATAGTAAACGAACAGACAGAATAGTAAACGAACAGACAGAATAGTAAACGAACAGACAGACGAGTAAACGAACAGACAGAATAGTAAACGAACAGACAGAATAGTAAACGAACAGACAGAATAGTAAACGAACAGACAGACGAGTAAACGAACAGGCAGAATAGTAAACGAACAGACAGAAGAGTAAACGAACAGACAGAATAGTAAACAAACAGACAGACGAGTAAACGAACAGACAGAATAGTAAACAAACAGACAGAATAGTAAACGAACAGACAGAATAGTAAACGAACAGACAGAATAGTAAACGAACAGACAGAATAGTAAACGAACAGACAGAATAGTAAACGAACAGACAGACGAGTAAACGAACAGACAGAATAGTAAACGAACAGACAGAATAGTAAACGAACAGACAGAATAGTAAACGAACAGACAGACGAGTAAATGAACAGACAGAATAGTAAACAAACAGACAGAATAGTAAACAAACAGACAGAATAGTAAACGAACAGACAGAATAGTAAACGAACAGACAGAATAGTAAACGAACAGACAGAATAGTAAACGAACAGACAGAATAGTAAACGAACAGACAGAATAGTAAACGAACAGACAGACGAGTAAACGAACAGACAGACGAGTAAACGAACAGACAGAATAGTAAACGAACAGACAGAATAGTAAACGGACAGACGAGTAAACGAACAGACAGAAGAGTAAACGAACAGACAGAATAGTAAACGAACAGACAGAATAGTAAACGAACAGACAGAATAGTAAACGAACAGGGGACCTCCCGGGTGGCGCAGTGGTTAAGGGCGCTGTACTGCAGCGCCAGCTGTGCCATCAGAGTCCTGGGTTCGCGCCCAGGCTCTGTCGTAACCGGCCGCGACCGGGAGGTCCGTGGGGCGACGCACAATTGGCCTAGCGTCGCCCGGGTTAGGGAGGGCTTGGTCGGTAGGGGTGTCCTTGTCTCATCGCGCACCAGCGACTCCTGTGGCGGGCTGGGCGCAGTGTACGCTAGCCAAGGTGGCCAGGTGCACGGTGTTTCCTCCGGCGCATTGGTGCGGCTGGCTTCCGGGTTGGATGTGCGCTGTGTTAAAGAAGCAGCGGCTTGGTTGGTTGTGTATCGGAGGACGCATGACTTTCAACCTTCGTCTCTCCCGAGCCCGTACGGGAGTTGTAGCGATGAGACAAGATAGTAGCTACTACACAATTGGATACTACGAAATTGGGGAGAAAAAGGGGGTAAAAAAAAAAAAAAAAAAAAAGAATAGTAAACAAACAGACAGAATAGTAAACGAACAGGCAGAATAGTAAACGAACAGACAGAATAGTAAACGAACAGACAGAATAGTAAACGAACTGACAGAATAGTAAACGAACAGACAGAATAGTAAACGAACTGACAGAATAGTAAACGAACAGACAGAATAGTAAACGAACAGACAGAATAGTAAACGAACAGACAGAATAGTAAACGAACAGACAGAATAGTAAACGAACAGACAGAATAGTAAACGAACTGACAGAATAGTAAACGAACAGACAGAATAGTAAACGAACAGACAGAATAGTAAACGAACAGACAGAATAGTAAACGAACAGACAGAATAGTAAACGAACTGACAGAATAGTAAACGAACAGACAGAATAGTAAACAAACAGACAGAATAGTAAACGAACAGGCAGAATAGTAAACGAACAGACAGAATAGTAAACGAACAGACAGAATAGTAAACGAACAGACAGAATAGTAAACAAACAGACAGACGAGTAAACAAACAGACAGAATAGTAAATGAACAGACAGAATAGTAAATTACAGACCAGAAAAACATAGGCTGTGGTAACACTTTAGCTGCAGGTAGAAGGCTGCATACATGTTATGAACTTTTACACAAACACATACCAGTGGGCTGGTGGCATCCTCCTGTCTCATGGGATCCTGTAAAGGAACAAGTAGGTTCAGGTTCATTTGACATTTGACATATGGACGTGGACCCTCGATTGGCCACGGACCTTATAGTCCCCAAAGGGACAGTTATATTAAACACAGACCCACTGAGAGGGAGAGTTACAGGGCTGGTGGTTAGAGTGGAAAAGGGGGTTGGTTGACAGGGTAGACCGAAGGTAGTTATGGCGGACAGGGTCGTACAGAGCGCTAGATGTTAGGGCGGGTTTGCTAGGTCTATGGGGGTAAAGGTCGAAGCTATATTCCCCACCAGGAATCGTTACTCCTTGGTCAGCCACTTGTTGTTAGGGTGGTTGCTAGGGCGGGTTGCTAGGTCTAGAAGGGTAAAGGTCAAAGGTGTATTCCCCACCAGGAATCATTACTCCTTGGTCAGCCACTTGTTGTTAGGGTGGTTGCTAGGGCGGGTTGCTAGGTCTAGGGGGGGGGGGGGGGGGGGGGGGGGTAAAGGTCAAAGGTGTATTCCCCACCAGGAGTCTCTCCTTGGTCAGCCACTTGTTGCTAGGGCGGTTGCTAGGGCGGGTTGCTAGGTCTATGTGGGTAAAGGTCAAAGGTATATTTCCCACCAGGAGTCTCTCCTTGGTCAGCCACTTGTTGCTAGGGTGGTCGCTAGGGCGTGTTGCTAGGTCTATGGGGGTAAAGGTCAAAGGTGTATTCCCCACCAGGAGTCTCTCCTTGGTCAGCCACTTGTTGCTAGCGTGGTTGCTAGGGCGGGTTGCTAGGTCTATGGGGGTAAAGGTCAAAGGTATATTCCCCACCAGGAGTCTCTCCTTGGTCAGCCACTTGTTGCTAGGGTGGTCGCTAGGGCGTGTTGCTAGGTCTATGGGGGTAAAGGTCAAAGGTGTATTCCCCACCAGGAGTCTCTCCTTGGTCAGCCACTTGTTGCTAGGGTGGTCGCTAGGGCGTGTTGCTAGGTCTAGGGGGGGGGGGGGGGGTAAAGGTTGAAGTTATATTCCCCACCAGGAGTCTCTCCTCCTTGGTCAGCCACTTGTTGTCCTCCATCATCTGTTGTTTCTGTTGTCTCATCGTCTCCTGCATACGCTCTCTCTCCATCTGCCACAATCGCTGGGCGTCCTCCTTACTGGACGGCTCCACAATGAACTCACCCTCCTATTGGACGGGAGACACACATTCATATAGTAAAGAGCTAGTAATACAGTAGCCTTGCTTGTTAGCCTTATAGCAGTAACACAGGGATTTAACACAAGCACGGGACACATGACCTGGATCGTCATCGAGACCGAACGTAGAAGGAGTAAATGAAAGGGAAACTAGGTTGAAGATACTGTATCCCTGAAAAACAGATGCTTACGGTACCTTAAACCCAGCTGAGGGTGGAAATAGAGTAACCCGAGTCTAGAAGGAAGTGGACTAGAACTAGATAACTAGTGTCTAGAAGGAAGTAGACTAGAACTAGAGAACTAGTGTCTAGAAGGAAGTAGACTAGAACTAGAGAACTAGAAGGAAGTAGACTAGAACTAGAGAACTAGAGTCTAGAAGGAAGTAGACTAGAACTAGAGAACTAGAAGGAAGTAGACTAGAACTAGAGAACTAGAGTCTAGAAGGAAGTAGACTAGAACTAGAGAACTAGAGTCTAGAAGCAAAGTAGACTAGAACTAGAGAACTAGTGTCTAGAAGGAAGTAGACTAGAACTAGTGTCTAGAAGGAAGTAGACTAGAACTAGAGTCTAGAAGGAAGTAGACTAGAACTAGAGAACTAGAAGGAAGTAGACTAGAACTAGAGAACTAGTGTCTAGAAGGAAGTAGACTAGAACTAGTGTCTAGAAGGAAGTAGACTAGAACTAGAGTCTAGAAGGAAGTAGACTAGAACTAGAGAACTAGTGTCTAGAAGGAAGTAGACTAGAACTAGAGAACTAGTGTCTAGAAGGAAGTAGACTAGAACTAGTGTCTATAAGGAAGTAGACTAGAACTAGAGAACTAGTGTCTAGAAGGAAGTAGACTAGAACTAGAGAACTAGAGTCTAGAAGGAAGTAGAATAGAACTAGAGAACTAGAGTCTAGAAGGAAGTAGACTAGAACTAGAGAACTAGTGTCTAGAAGGAAGTAGACTAGAACTAGAGAACTAGAGTCTAAAAGGAAGTAGACTAGAACTAGAGAACTAGAGTCTAGAAGGAAGTAGACTAGAACTAGAGAACTAGTGTCTAGAAGGAAGTAGACTAGAACTAGAGAACTAGAGTCTAGAAGGAAGTAGACTAGAACTAGAGAACTAGAGTCTAGAAGGAAGTAGACTAGAACTAGAGAACTAGAGTCTAGAAGGAAGTAGACTAGAACTAGAGAACTAGAGTCTAGAAGGAAGTAGACTAGAACTAGAGAACTAGAGTTTAGAAGGAAGTAGACTAGAACTAGAGAACTAGAGTCTAGAAGGAAGTAGACTAGAACTAGAGAACTAGAGTCTAGAAGGAAGTAGACTAGAACTAGAGAACTAGAGTCTAGAAGGAAGTAGACTAGAACTAGAGAACTAGAGTCTAGAAGGAAGTAGACTAGAACTAGAGAACTAGAGTCTAGAGGGAAGTAGACTAGAACTAGAGAACTAGAGTCTAGAAGGAAGTAGACTAGAACTAGAGAACTAGAGTCTAGAAGGAAGTAGACTAGAACTAGAGAACTAGAGTCTCACCCCCATGCTGCATCGTCGTGGAGACATCATGGGCACGACCACTGTGTTGCTCCTAGAATCTACAACAGTGGTGTATTCACAGGGACTGACCAGGTCTGGAGAGCTGGCACACAGGGCCTCATTCAGCTGAACGTGCAGGCCAATATTGTTACCAAAACGACCCCCAGGTTTCATCCTGGAGGGCTAGAAACACAGGGACAGAAACGTTGAGTAACTTATATGCTAATTCTAACAACGCCATGACAAAAAACAATGATGCTGAAGGTGTGTGTGTGTGTGTGTGTGTGTGTGTGTGTGTGTGTGTGTGGACGTGTTTAACAAAAACATTTTGACCAACTGGGGACATTTTATTAGTCCCCACTGCTATTTCTAGGGGGTTTAGGGTTAAGGTTAGAATTAGTGTTAGAATTACATTAAGGGTTAGGGTTAGGAGCTAGGTTTAGTTTTAGGGTTAAGAGCTCGGCTTAGGATTAAGGTGAAGGTTAGGTTTTTGGTTAAGGTTAGGGGTTAGTGAAAATAGGATTTTGAATGGGACTGAATTGTGTCCCCACAAGGCTAACTGTATAAGACTGTGTGTGTGTGTGTGTGTGTGTGTGTGTGTGTGTGTGTGTGTGTGTGTGTGTGTGTGTGTGTGTCATCAAGAAGATAGGACACTACCTTAGGAGGAGGCTCGTTGAATTTGAACTTGGTGTCAAAGAACAGGATGGGGCGTTTTCTGTCCCTCTCTCGCTCTGCCTCCTGCTCCTTCTCCATCTGATGGACGTCACTGTGAAAAGAAAAAGTTCATATTGGCAAAGTTGTTTGTGGTTTAACAACAACCACGACCATATTCAAATCAGATGTCAGAACATAGCCAAGCCAGGCCAATGGCAGTCAGTACCTGATCTTAACGACCAGCTCTGTGAAAGAGGGTCTCTCGCGGGGGTTGTAGGACCAGCAGCGTGTCATGAGGGAGTAGAGGGCAGGAGGGCAGTCGTCAGGTTTGGGTAGTCTGATGCCTTGCTCCAGCTGAATGATGACGTCACGGTTCTCCAACCAGAAGAAAGGCTGCTGCCCTCGACTCAGGATCTCCCACATACACACCGCTATGGAGAGGGAGGGAGAGAGAGAGAGCGAGAGAGAGAGAGAGCAGCTGGTAAAATGATGACCCTAACCCGGCCTCCCGGGTGGCGCAGTGGTTAAGGGCGCTGTACTGCAGCGACAGCTGTGCCACCAGAGACTCTGGGTTCGCGCACAGGCTCTGTCGTAACCGGCCGCACCAGTGACTCCTGTGGCGTGCTAACCAAGGTTGCCAGTTGCACGGCGTTTCCTCCGACACATTGGTGCGGCTGGCTTCCGGGTTGGATGGCGCTGTGTTAAGAAGCAGTGCGGCTTGATTGGGTTGTGTATCGGAGGACGCATGACTTTCGTCAAATTGTTACAGAAATGAAAACCTCCTACTTGACAAACTGGGAAAATGAAACCAACACAGAATAAACTAAATTGCTATTTGGCTTCAAAATATAATACTCTGTCTCTACTCTGTCAGAGATACAAAACAGATATAGATCCTGACCCTAGGCTCAGCGATCACTAGTGAAAGAAAGAGAGAGAGAGAGAAATTGAGAGTATGATAAAGAGAGATCTAGAGAGTAAGAGAGAGAGAAAGAAAGAGATGGAGAGAGTGTAAGAGAGAGAGAGAGTAAGAGAGATGGAGGGGAAGAGAGAGAGAGAAGGGGGAGTAAAAGAGAGATGGAGTGGGAAGAGAGAGAGAGGGAGAGAGAGAGAGAGAGTAAAAGAGAGAGAGAGAGAGAGTAAGATAGATGGAGGGGGACGAGAGAGAGGGAGAGAGATGGAGAGAGTAAAGAGAGAGAGAGAGAGTAAGATAGATGGAGGGGGACGAGAGAGAGGGAGATTAAGAGAGAGATGGAGTGGGAAGAGAGAGAGAGGGAGAGAGAGAGAGAGAAGAGAGAGGGAGAGAGATGGAGGGGGAAGAGAGCGAGAGAAGGGGGAGTAAGAGAGAGGGAGAGAGTAAAAGAGAGAGAGAGAGAGAGAGAGTAAGATAAATGGAGGGGGAAGAGAGTAAAAGAGAGATGGAGTGGGAAGAGAGAGAGGGAGAGAGAGAGAGGGAGAGAGAGAGTAAGAGATGGTGAGAGTAAAAGAGAGAGGGAGTGGGAAGAGAGAGAGGGAGAGAGATGGAGAGAGTAAAAGAGAGAGAGAGAGTAAGAGAGATGGAGGGGGAAGAGAGAGAGAGAAGGGGGAGTAAGAGAGAGGGAGAGAGTAAAAGAGAGAGAGAGAGAGTAAGATATATGGAGGGGGAAGAGAGAGAGTAAAAGAGAGATGGAGTGGGAAGAGAGAGAGGGAGAGAGAGAGTAAGAGATGGAGAGAGTAAAAGAGAGCGAGAGAGTAAGAGAGATGGAGTGGGAAGAGAGAGAGGGAGAGAGAGAGTAAGAGAGATGGAGAGAGTAAAAGAGAGCGAGAGAGTAAGAGAGATGGAGGAGGAAGAGAGCGAGAGAGAGAGAGATACTGTTATTCACATGCACACACACAGAAATACTGCAAGAGCAAAGTATCCCCCAAAACATGTCAACAGACTTACCAAACATCCAGACATCACTAGCCGTTGTGAAGCGTCTGAAGTTAATGGATTCTGGAGCCATCCATTTTATAGGTAATCGGCTCACTGAGGCTGTGGAAGTGACGCAGAAAGACAGTGGAAATGTTTTGTATATACACGTATTTAGCCAGTGTGAGGCCAGTATTTAAGAGAACACAGACAGACCACGCCATAGGAGAATCTCAAAGTAATTTCCTTGATTCCTTGCATCCTCTCGCCTCCTTCTCAAAACCCAATTGGATGAGCAGGTCAGAAGTCCCTCCCATCTGACTTTCTCATCCAATGGGTTTTAACAATGAGGCGTGGTGAGAGGACGTGAGGAATCAAGGAAAAGGACATTGAGATTCTCCCCATACCCTTGTAATACTCTTCATCCTCGATGTGTCTGGACAGACCAAAGTCTCCCAGCCTAACACAGTCTGCTGTGGCCACCAGCACGTTCCTCACCGCTATGTCCCTGTTGGGACACCGTAAACGGGTTAGTTGAAACAGGGAGGTACTACCTGACGTTGTCCAATAAGAACACGGGGTTTTTCGTCATCTGCCGTAAGATTTTTTGCTACGGTGTGCTCTAATGAACAAGACCCTGTTCTCCGGGTTAGAGGAATTATGGGTGTCAACGTGGCTGTCAAAACCTGTGCTTTGTCTCTGTGGGGACACAACATGTTGTGGGGTTACCATGTTGTTGTCATGCTGTGTTGCTACCATGTTGTGTTGTCATGCTGCGTTGCTACCATGTTGTGTTGTCATGCTGTGTTTCTACCATGCTGTGTTGTTGTGCTGTTGTCATGTTGTGTTGCTACCGTTGTGTTGCTACCATGTTGTGTTGCTACCATGATGTTGTTGTCATGTTGTGTTGCTACCATGGTGTTGTTGTCATGTTGTGTTGCTACCATGATGTTGTTGTCATGTTGTGTTGCTACCATGATGTTGTTGTCATGTTGTGTTGCTACCATGATGTTGTTGTCATGTTGTGTTGCTACCATGATGTTGTTGTCATGTTGTGTTGCTACCATGATGTTGTTGTCATGTTGTGTTGCTACCATGATGTTGTTGTCATGTTGTGTTGCTACCATGATGTCGTTGTCATGTTGTGTTGCTACCATGATGTTGTTGTCATGTTGTGTTGCTACCATGATGTTGTTGTCATGTTGTGTTGCTACCATGGTGTTGTTGTCATGTTGTGTTGCTACCATGATGTTGTTGTCATGTTGTGTTGCTACCATGGTGTTGTTGTCATGTTGTGTTGCTACCATGATGTTGTTGTCATGTTGTGTTGCTACCATGATGATGTTGTCATGTTGTGTTGCTACCATGATGTTGTTGTCATGTTGTGTTGCTACCATGATGTTGTTGTCATGTTGTGCTGCTACCATGATGTGTTGTTGTCATGCTGTGCTGTCATGTTGTGTTGCTACCATGCTGTGTTGTCATGTTGTGTTGAACCATACTGTGTTTATCATGTGTTGCTGCCATGTTGTGTTGTAGTCTTAGGTCACTCTTTATGTAGTGATGTGGTATCTCTCTTGTCCTGATGTGTGTTTTGTCCCACACCTTCAACCCGAGCCCCCGTCCCCACAGGAAGGGCTTTTTGCCTCTTGATAGGCCGTCATTGTAACTAAGAATTACGTTCTTCATTGACTTGCCTAGCTAAATAAAGGTTCACTAAATATAAACAACATGGGCCAGCAATACTACTTTACATCGTGGACATCGACACCAAGTGTACAAAACATTGACACCTGCTCTTTCCATGACACAGACTGACCAGGTGAATCCAGGTGAAACCTATGATCCCTTATCACCTGTTAAATCCACTTCAAATCAGTGTAGATGAAAAGGGAGGAGACCTGGTTAAATTATTTTTAAGCCTCGGAGATAATTGAGACATGGATTGTGTATGTGTGCCATTCAGAGGGTGAAGGGGTAAGATATAGAGATATACTGTAAATGCCTGTGAAAGGGGTATATTAGTAGGAGCCAGGCATATCCCACTCGTTTCCTGTGTGTATCAAGAATGGTCCACCACCCAAAGGACATCCAGCCAACTGGACACAACTATGGGAAGCGTTGGAGTCAACATGGGGCCAGCATCCCTGTGGAACGCTTTCCACACCTTGTAGGTTGGTGCAACTCAATATTAGGAAGGTGTTCTTAATGTTTTGTACACTCTGTGTATGTATTACATGTCTAAGAGTGTGATGAAGTGTTTTCTGAAGAGAAATACGGTGGCCGACATGGAATATGGGTGTCAAGATGGCCGCCAAATTGATGACGTATGAGAGTCAAGCAGAGATGATTCGGTTCAGTCAGTCGTCAGTGATGAGCCCTTCCCAGCTAGCTTGTTTATGCTGACTAGCTGGCAACAACAGCATCATTGCGCTAGTTAATACTCACTAAAAGAAAGGGATGTTTATTTTGATGGGTGAGGGAGGGAGGGAGAAATGACTTGTAAGTATTGGTCACCTTCTGGGTGCCAATTAGCTAACGCAACGATAAGCCGGTGTGCATGACCAGTACAACAGCGTTGTGTCAAAGTACTTCCCACTGGGCTAACTAACGTAGCCAAATTGATACATCCCACTTGATTATATTCTGAGTAGGATAGCAGCCTACACAAGAAATAACTTTGTAATATTGGTAGTAACCATCTGGATGTCACTGATGCCTACTGATCAGTGGCGAGACTTTGTGCTGCAAACCAGTAACGGAACAACGTGGCACACAATGTGTCCTTTGTTCCTGCTTGCCGACTAATACTGAGCACTGCTGTCCTGCAGTAAGGAGAGGGAAGTAGTTAGAAGGTGTAGCTAATATCAGGCCAGTATGGAGAGGGAAGTAGTTAGAAGGTGTAGCTAATATCAGGCCAGTATGGAGAGGGAAGTAGTTAGAAGGTTAAGCTAATATCAGGCAAGTATGGAGAGGGAAGTAGTTAGAAGGTGTAGCTAATATCAGGCCAGTATGGAGAGGGAAGTAGTTAGAAGGTGTAGCTAATATCAGGCCAGTATGGAGAGGGAAGTAGTTAGAAGGTGTAGCTAATATCAGGCCAGGGTGACAGCTAAAGCACATTTATTGTAGTAATTTTCACCGAAAATGTAAAACTACGGTATTAACATCTACATAAAAAAATGACTCCAGTGAAAAGGGAATGATTCTGTACATTCTCCCAACTTCGACAGACAACTTTCAAATTCTCGTTGAAGATTCTAGCCACAAGCATGAACTAGCTAGCTGGGATGACTGACTGGACTGAATCAGTTTATCTCCACTCTGCTCTCGCTGCGTGACACACGTCATCAATTTCGGGACCCCAGGCGTGTCCGTATAGCCTCCTCCTACCTGTGCACCATGTTGATTCCTTCCAGGTAGACCAGAGCTTTACAGATCTGCAGGCTGAAGAGGACCAGCGTTATGTTGGTCAGCTTGTGCTTGTTCTCTTCTAGGTATTTTCCCAGCTGGAAGACAGATGGAACAGAATGATAGGGCAGCTACCAGCTAGCAGGCAGGAGAATCTGGTAGAGAAGCGCCTGGAGAGTCACTGGTTTGAATCCCAGGTCTGACAGGAGAAATTGTGCTATAAGTCAAGTGTATCTGTGTTTCCAAGTTCATTTTGGCTACTGTTGTCTCACTTAGCCATAATGGTAAAGCTCCATGACGATTCACGCATCATGGCTAAAATCATAGCATTATGGCTAACAACATAGCGTCATGGCTAAAAACATAGCGTCATGGCTAACAACATAACATCATGGCTAACAACATAACATCATGGCTAACAATATAACGTCATGGCTAACAACATAGCGTCATGGCTAACAACATAGCGTCATGGCTAACAACATAGCGTCATGGCTAACAACATAACGTCATGGCTAAAAACATAACATCATGGCTAACAACATAACGTCATGGCTAACAACATAACGTCATGGCTAACAACATAACATCATGGCTAACAACATAACGTCATGGCTAACAACATAGCGTCATGGCTAACAACATAGCGTCATGGCTAACAACATAGCGTCATGGCTAACAACATAGCGTCATGGCTAACAACATAGCGTCATGGCTAACAACATAGGATGCATTCGTTAATTCACACTGGAGTGCCAGAGAGCTTTTCGCTCTAGGAGCGTTCAGAGGGCACACTGGACGCTCTGGCCCAAGGAGTAGGGTTGATCTGAGCATTCTGACCTCACAATTGCAGTCAAGCACCCAAGCTAACAGGCTAAAGTTAGCTAGCTTGTTGGCTACTTCCAGACATAAATGAAAGAACACCTCACTCTGACCATTTTACTCGCCCTAGTAGAGCTGGTTAGGCTGTTTTCATGTTATCCAGAGTGTTGGTGACTGTAACTGTGCTGCTGGCAACAATTTAATTACACTTTTTTTTGCCAACTTTTCCTCACACCGGCCATACTCAACGGGTGTTGAGCGTTTGTAAATTCATAACTTATTTCAGCAATCTGGCACACTCAGAATCGGATTAGATAGCCAGAGCGAATTTACAAACGCACCCATGTGTCATGGCTAACAACATAGTATGGCTGTGGTTCTCACCTCTCCATACTGGTATAACTCCATGACAATCCACACTGGGTCTTCCTCTATGACACCGATCAGACTGACGATGTGGGGGTGTTTCAGGTTCTTCATGATCACTGGAGAATGGACAGGTTTAACCATACAACTTTTCCTTACATTTTGTATGGGGGGCGGAAGCTTGTACCCCCCCCCCCCCCACACACACACATTTTGAAATTGAATTTTTGTCCCCCCCCCCTCAGTTTTATCATTGGAATGTGGTACAAAACAAGGCAAGGGTGTGCTTTGGGACCATGCGGACACCTCCGAACGGTCGGGTAGGCTGTTTGGAATGTTAATCCGACTGGATACAAAAATTATAATAATACTTACTAATAGTATGTATACCACAGCATCGTTGTTTCTGTTTGGTCAGAAGGGCATTCTAGAATGTACATTAAAACCAGATATCGGGACAGTTGGGAAAAGATTTCGGGACACCTAGCAATCATAACGCAATATGCACCTACACATGCAGACTGTACTTTCTACAAAGTAACAGAAAGATAAACCAACAACCACTCATACTGAAATAGGATACATTGTAAACACAGGTCCAATGAGGAAAAGCTTAGCTAGCATTGATTTGTTTTTGCAGAGCATCTGATTGATGACCTAATGAGGTGAGTGATGAACATACATTTTTCCTGTCCCCTTTGCTGCTAAAGATGTCAAATCCTCCCACATATTTCTAGTTTCACCAGCTATTTTCAGCAACTAGTATTTTTTTTAATTCGCTTGTCATATTGGCAGGTTGGCTAGAAACAAACTATTTAGCTGGGCTTCTAGCCTAGTGTTTGATATGCTATGCAATCTCCTTGTAAATGAACAGTGTTGAGTGTCCTGACGAGTTTCATTTTCTATGTTGGTGATGTTTGTATGTTTGTATGTATGATTCCCAATTAGAGGCAGCTGGTTATCGTTGTCTCTAATTGGGGATCATACTTAAGTAGCATTTTTCTCACCTGTGGGTTATGGGATATTGTTTATGTTTAGTTGCCTGTTGGCACTGCATTGACGTCACGGTTAGTTTATTCTTTATTTGTTTTGTATTTGCTTAAGTTTCACTTTATTCATTAAAAGCATGTGGAACTCGAAGTACTCTCCAACCATCATTATTACGAACATCGTGACAATACCGGTAAACGTGTGCTTTGGTATTGTTTGTGGTATAAGCGGGATAAACATCTCAGTTCTGTACATGACCTTGGCAAAATGAACTCTGCAAACTCGGCTCCGCCTCGTCCCTGTGCATTGTCCATTATTTCCAAGGTAATGTACAGAATGGGGACAGGACACTAGTCTGTCTCCTGTTTCTGTAGAGAGACAGCTTGATGTACCAGGACACCCCCTGGACAGGACACTAGTCTATCGCAGGGCCACACCCCCAATCTCTCCTTAATGCTGAGTGCCAAGAAGTGGGTATACTCTAATTTTGCCAAAACAAATTCCCATATTGCTTGAAGTGGGTATACTCTAATTTTGCCAAAACAAACTCCCATATTGCTTAAAACAAATTCCCATATTGCCTAAAACAAATTCCCATATTGCCTAAAACAAATTCCCATATTGCCTAAAACAAATTCCCATATTACCTAAAACAAATTCCCATATTGCTTAAAACAAATTCCCATATTGCCTAAAACAAATTCCCATATTGCCTAAAACAAATTCCCATATTGCCTAAAACAAATTCCCATATTGCCTAAAACAAATTCCCATATTACCTAAAACAAATTCCCATATTACCTAAAACAAATTCCCATATTGCTTAAAACAAATTCCCATATTGCCTAAAACAAATTCCCATATTACCTAAAACAAATTCCCATATTGCCTAAAAAAATATTGAATTCGGCCTTTACTACTACAGCCTATAAAATCTCATTGAATAACACATTCATTAATGACAATAAAAGACTGTCAATGAATAAGGTTTTGAAGTCTCTGTCCTATATCTTGGACATGTAAGAAAGATCAGGAAATATTTTAATGTTTTTTGGAAACATATTTAACCCCTTATTTTTGTTGGCACAAAACTACCTCCATATAATTCCATTTATTTGTATGAGTTACCGTGGTTACCGGTAACACTTGTGGGGGTCGTAGAGAAAAATGGAGAACACCATCGTGTTCGTGAGAATCTCATCTTTCCACATTAGTTTGTAGGCCAAACTGTACGGATGCTACAGTCGTGTTCGTGAGAATCTCATCTTTCCACATTAGTTTGTAGGCCAAACTGTTCGGATGCTACAGAAGATTTTTCAGGATGTCTCCTGGTCTGACAAACATCGTTGTAGCTCGGCCACCTTCCACTAGATGAGGAAGGCCGACATAGGAGGATGCAGTGGATTGAGATGCTGCCCATACATTTATTTTAATTTTTAATTCAGATATTGATTGGGGTTTTTTAAATTATGTTACTTAGATTGACGCACAGGTACGTCAAACTATTTTTAAACCACATCAGGAGACCACTTTTGAGGTCTGCAAAAAATGTAATAAATTACACCACTGGTGCCAAGCAGGGTCCCATTTTTACAGTCTTTGGTATGACTTGGCCGGGGATCCCAACTTTTCAATCTCAGGGCGGACACTCGAACCACAAGGCTAGTGAGTTGGTGAAGTGTGATCAGTATTTGCTCTGTACCTGCTTCACTCATGAACTTCTCCATGATGTCAGGTGAACAGTCTTTACAGGTCTTCACCGCCACACTTAGCCTCTCGCCATTCTGGTTCACAAACACAGAGACCAGACACACACACCACACAAACAGTGAGATCAATATTGTGGTTAGTTAGACCCATTTGAGGTGTTAGAATTGACTGTGTGAGTAGAATGTCAGGAGATAGACTTGCCGATTTCTTGTACATTCCTTCATAGACCTCCCCGAAAAAACCCTCGCCAAGGATCCGTCCCAGAACAATGTCATCTCTGTCGATTCCATATTTCACCACTGGAACCAAGCATACAACAACACCATGAGTAGCTGTCATGGAACTTACAACTTAGACTATACAGTAGATCATAGAACATACAGTAGAACATACAGCAGATCATAGAACATACAGTAGAACATACAGTAGATCATAGAACATACAGTAGATCATAGATCATACAGTAGATCATAGAACATACAGTAGATCATAGAACATACAGTAGATCATACAGTAGATCATAGAACATACAGGAGAACATACAGTAGATCATAGAACATACAGTAGATCATAGAACATTCAGGATAACATACAGTAGATCATAGAACATACAGTAGATCATAGAACATACAGGAGAACATACAGTAGATCATAGAACATACAGTAGATCATAGAACATACAGTAGATCATAGAACATACAGTAGATCATAGAACATACAGTAGAACATACAGTAGATCATATAACATACAGTAGATCATAGAACATACAGTAGATCATAGATCATACAGTAGATCATAGAACATACAGTAGATCATACAGTAGATCATAGAACATACAGTAGATCATAGAACATACAGGAGAACATACAGTAGATCATAGAACATACAGTAGATCATAGAACATACAGGAGAACATACAGTAGATCATAGAACATACAGTAGATCATAGAACATACAGGAGAACATACAGTAGATCATAGAACATACAGTAGATCATAGAACATACAGTAGATCATAGAACATACAGGAGAACATACAGTAGATCATAGAACATACAGTAGATCATAGAACATACAGTAGATCATAGAACATACAGTAGATCATAGAACATACAGTAGATCATACAGTAGATCATAGAACATACAGGAGAACATACAGTAGATCATAGAACATACAGTAGATCATAGAACATATAGTAGATCATAGAACATACAGGAGAACATACAGTAGATCATAGAACATACAGTAGATCATAGAACATACAGGAGAACATACAGTAGATCATAGAACATACAGTAGATCATAGAACATTCAGTAGATCATAGAACATACAGGAGAACATACAGTAGATCAGAGAACATACAGGAGAACATACAGTAGATCATAGAACATACAGTAGATCATAGAACATACAGTAGAACATAAGGCAGATCATAGAACATACAGTAGATCATAGAACATACAGTAGATCATAGAACATACAGTAGATCATAGAACATACAGTAGATCATACAGTAGATCATAGAACATACAGTAGATCATAGAACATACAGTAGATCATAGAACATACAGTAGATCATAGAACATACAGGAGAACATACAGTAGATCATAGAACATACAGTAGATCATAGAACATACAGTAGATCATAGAACATACAGTAGATCATAGAACATACAGTAGATCATAGAACATACAGGAGAACATACAGTAGATCATAGAACATACAGTAGATCATAGAACATACAGGATAACATACAGTAGATCATAGAACATACAGTAGATCATAGAACATACAGTAGATCATAGAACATACAGTAGATCATAGAACATATAGTAGATCATAGAACATACAGGAGAACATACAGTAGATCATAGAACATACAGTAGATCATAGAACATACAGGAGAACATACAGTAGATCATAGAACATACAGTAGATCATAGAACATTCAGTAGATCATAGAACATACAGGAGAACATACAGTAGATCATAGAACATACAGGAGAACATACAGTAGATCATAGAACATACAGTAGATCATAGAACATACAGTAGAACATAAGGCAGATCATAGAACATACAGTAGATCATAGAACATACAGTAGACCATAGAAGGCAAATCTGAGGAAAACGCTAACAAAGTTCTATCAACACATTGCCTGTAGTCCTCGAGCATCAAAAATTCTCAACCATTGTTACTCTCCCTTCCGGGATGGCTACAAGGCCCTCCCCCGCCCTCCCTTCGGCAAATCAGATCACGACTAAATCCTGCTCCTCCCTTCCTATTGGCAGAAACTCAAACAGGAAGTACCCGTGCTAAGGTCTATTCAACACAGGTCTGAACAATCGGAATCCATGCTCCCAAAGACTGTAGCCGACGTGAGTAAATCCTGTAAGCGCGTTAACCCTCGCAAGGCTGCCGGCCCAGACAGCATCCCAAGCCGCGTCCTCAAAGCATGCACAGACCAGCTGGCTGAAGTGTTCACGGACACATTCAATCTCTCCCATCTCAGTCTGCTTTCCCCACTTGCTTCAAGATGTCCACCATTGTTCCTGTACCCAAGAAAGCAAAGGTAAATGAACTAAATGTATATCATTAAGTGCTTTGAGAGGCTAGTTAATCACATCACCTCACCCTTTACCAGCCACACTAGACACACTTCAATTTGCATACCGCCCCAATAGATCGGCAGACGATGCAATCATCATCGCACTGCACACTGCCCTATCCCATCTGGACAAGAGGAATACCTATGTGAGAATGCTGTTCATTGACTACAGCTCAGCGTTCAACACCTTAGTACCCTCCAAGCTCATTATCAAGCTCGGGGCCCTGGATCTGAACCCCGCCCTGTGCAACTGGGCCCTGGACTGGTGGTGAAGGTAGGAAACAACACCTCCACTACGCTGATCCTCAACACAGGGGGCCCCACAAGGGTGCATGCTAAGCCCACTCCTGTACTCCCTGTTCACCCACTACTGCGAGGCCACGCACGCCTCCAACTCAATCATCAAGTTTGCAGACGACACAACAGTAGTGGGCCTGATTACCAACAATGACGAGACAGCCTATAGTGGGAGGTGAGGGCCCTGGCGGGAGAGGTGCCAGGAAAATAACCTCAACCTCAACGTCAAAAACAAAAAGAAGGAGCTGATCATGGACTTCAGGAAACGTACTACTTACCAGACCTTGGTCGTTCATCAATCTCAGCGTAGATTTCAGATCCTGACCGATAGGATATTTGATGATGTCAGTTTGTGGTCAAAAACAGATGGGTCAACTTGACACATTGCCCCACCCCCCATAGCCACTGTACTGATTTGAACGAAGAGTAATGAATGATAATGAATCGTGATACTCGTCAAACAAAGATGAAAGCAGTCTTGGTAGATAATAACTCACCCATGCTATATCTGAAGCAACCTGTGTTTTCCATTTGACTACAGAGTGGGAGGAGAGACAGCCAGAGGAGGAGGAGAGAGACAGCCAGAGGAGGCGAGGAGAGACAGCCAGAGGAGGAGGAGAGGAGAGACAGCCAGAGGAGGAGGAGAGGAGAGACAGCCAGAGGAGGCGAGGAGAGACAGCCAGAGGAGGCGAGGAGAGACAGCCAGAGGAGGAGGCGAGGAGAGACAGCCAGAGGAGGAGGAGAGGAGAGACAGCCAGAGGAGGAGGAGAGGAGAGACAGCCAGAGGAGGAGAGGATCATCAATCCAGGGTTTATAGTTCCTCAATGCACCAGGCACACTGTTACAATAACACTTCCTGTCTCGTTGATAAAACACTCCGAAAGACTCACTTTTCACTTGAGCTTACATCCGATGTTCCAACAACTACTCTTCAATATGTACAGTTCAGTTTCAGCATAGTGATTTTTTTACAGAAATGACACACAAAAAAGCCCCAAATATTAAGCTTTGTTCAATCCACTCACTTTGTGGGCAGATCTGGAAGGGAACATCGTAGATTGGCGTCTATGGGGTCACGACAAAAACATGGTGTTACTTCACATCGGTTCAATTGGACGAGAAAGTAGAAAACGAGGAAACCCAAGTTGTGATGCACTCTTTCTTTCAGTGTTTCCCCTAAGCATTATATAGACGGGGTGAACTTCCTGATTCCCCCCTTTTACCTTTGTCAGGTCTGACGATGAACGACTCGTCAGTGGCGTGCTCCAAACGACAGTAACCGTCAATAAGATCCACCATGTTCTCTGCCATCGCAAACTTAGTCACGTTGATAGACAGAGGCTGACGAAGAAGATACAAACCATTCACATTACTGACCATTACAAATCACATTACAAAACACTATAATGTCAAAGGGGTCATAGACCTATTGGCCTTTCAGGGCAGAATATTACTTAAGATGCAGGCATTTTACTCAACCATCAAGTCAATAAAAATGTTGCGTGTTTTTTGTTGTTGTTGTTGTTGTTGTTGATACACACACAGATCTCAAGTTATGACTCAGGGCACTTATTCACAAAGTCTCTCAGAGTAGATGTAATGATCCTGGATCAGGTTTAAATAACTATGTATTATGATCTAAAGGCAATACTGATCCTAGATCAGGTTTAAATAACTATGTATTATGATCTAAAGGCAATACTGATCCTAGATCAGGTTTAAATAACTATGTATTATGATCTAAAGGCAATACTGATCCCAGATCAGGTTTATATAACTATGTATTATGATCTAAATGCAAAACTGATCCTAGATCAGGTGTAAATAACTATGTATTATGCTCTAAATCCTAGATCCTAGATCAGTACTCTGAGACCATTAATGAATAATGGCTCCAGGCCTCACTGTGTCCTGATTTAAGCAGTGCTAATAAAGTTTTTTTCTATATTTTTCAATGTGTACCTGTCTGGCTCCGTCTATGTCAAGATTGAGGAGGGCTTTGTTGTCACTCTGAGATAAACACTTGATGCTCTTGATCTGTTTGAAGTTCGCTAGACACACAGGCTTGTGGGTATAAGAGAGTAACAATTAGCTGGTACACTTAAAAGCCTCAGGTGTAGGGTGAAGTTGCCCTGTAGACACTGACCTTGGGTCAGTTTAGCATTTTCCCCACTAATGGTTAGGGTAAGTATTGGGAGAGTGGAAGCTGATCCTAGATCTGTCCTTAAGGGAAACTTCACCCTGGAGCCCACACAGGCTGGGGATGGGACAGATGGGGATGAGGAAGAGATAGGGATGTATTACCTCTCCAAAGAGAGATACCCTTACAGCAGGCAGCAAGAGGTTGCAAGTTCAAATCCCCGAGCTGACAAGGTACAAATCTGTCGTTCTGCCCCTGAACAGGCAGTTAACCCACTGTTCCTAGACCAGTTAACCCACTGTTCCTAGACCAGTTAACCCACTGTTCCTAGGCCAGTTAACCCACTGTTCCTAGACCAGTTAACCCACTGTTCCTAGACCAGTTAACCCACTGTTCCTAGGCCGTCATTGAAAATAAGAATTTGTTCTAAACGGACTTGCCTAGTTAAATAAAGGTTAAAAAGAATGAGGAATGTTTTTTTTTGTAGAAGGATATAAATGTTAAATGCTGAAAATACCCTCACATATATACACAGTTGAAGTCATTAGTTTACATACAACTTAGCCAAATACATTTAAACTCAGTTTTTCACAATTCCTGACATTTAATCCGAGTAACAATTCTCTGTTTTAGGTCAGTTAGGATCACCACTTTATTTTAAGAATGTGAAATGTCAGAATAATAGTATAGAGAAGAATTTATTTCAGATGTAATTTCTTTCATCACATTCTCAGTGGGTCAGAAGTTTACATACACTCAATTAGTATTTGGTAGCATTGCCTTTAAAATGTTTAACTTGGATCAAATGTTTTGGGTAGCCTTCCACAAGCTTCCCACAATAAGTTGGGTGAATTTTGGCCCATTCCTCCTGACAGAGCTGGTGGAACTGAGTTAGGTTTGTAGGCTTCCTTGCTCACACACGCTTTTTCAGTTCTGCCCACACATGTTCTATAGGATTGAAGTCAGGGCTTTGTGATGGCCACTCCAATACCTTGACTTTGTTGTCCTTAAGCCATTTTGACACAACTTTGGAAGTATGCTTGGGGTCATTGTCCATTTGGAAGACCCATTTGCGACCGAGATTTAACTTCCTAACTGATGTCTTGTTGCTTCAATATATCCACACAATTCCCCTCCTCATGATGTCCTCTGTTTTGTGAAGTGCACCAGTCCCTCCTGCCGCAAAGCACCCCCACAACATGAAGCTGCCACCCCCACAACATGATGCTGCCACCCCCACAACATGAGGCTGCCACCCCCACAACATGATGCTGCCACCCCCGTGCTTCACGGTTGGGATGGTGTTCTTCGGCTTGCAAGCCTCTCCCTTTTTTCCTCCAAACATAACGATGGTCATTATGGCCAAACAGTTCTATTTTTGTTTCATCAGACCAGAGGACATTTCTCCAAAAAGTATGATCTTTGTCCCTATGTGCAGTTGCAAACTGTAGTCTGGCTTTTTAATGGCGGTTTTGGAGCAGTGGCTTCTTCCTTGCTGAGCGGCCTTTAAGGTTATATCGATATAGGACTCGTTTTACTGTGGATATAGATACTTTTGTACCTGTTTACAGCATATTTTGGAAATTGCTCCCAAGGATGAACCAGACTTGTGGAGGTCTACAATTTTATTTCTGAGGTCTTGAGTTTGAAGGTATGGCATTGAAATACATCTACAGGTACACCTCCAATTGACTCAAATTATGTCAATTAGCCTATCAGAAGCTTCTAAAGCCATTGAATAATTTTCTGGAATTTTCCAAGTTGTTTAAAGGCACAGTCAACTTAGTGTATGTAAACTTCCGACCCACTGGAATTGTGATGCAGTGAAAAATAAGTGAAATAATCTGTCTGTAAACAATTGTTGGAAAAAATCCTAGTATCATGCACAAAGTAGGTGTCCTAACCGACTTGCCAAAACGATAGTTTGTTAACAAGAAATGTGTGGAGTGGTTGAAAAACGTGTTTTAATGACTCCAACCTAAGTGTATGTAAACTTCCCACTTCAACTGTAGTTATTTTTATTCAATTTCCATGTTTCCCACACAGCTCCTTCTGCTGCGATCTGATTGGGTCAATAATGACTGTGAATCTATTATGCCCACCTGTGTGAGGCCTGTACAGTTGTCGTAACATTCTCCCTATGCACGCTGAAGAAGGGCTCATACCCTAAACATTCGTGTGGCAAAAAAAAAACATGTTCATTTCAGATCATTCACCAGAGTGCTGAGCTATTTTTGGATTACAGAGGAGGATTACAGAGGAGGATTATAGAGGAGGATTATAGAGAAGGATTACAGAGGAGGATTATAGAGGAGGATTGCAGAGGATTATAGAGGAGGATTATAGAGGAGGATTATAGAGGAGAATTACAGAGGATTACAGAGGAGGATTACAGAGGAGGATTATAGAGGAGAATTACAGAGGATTACAGAGGAGGATTACAGAGGAGGATTATAGAGGAGAATTACAGAGGATTACAGAGGAGGATTATAGAGGAGAATTACAGAGGATTACAGAGGAGGATTATAGAGGAGAATTACAGAGGATTACAGAGGAGGATTACAGAGGAGGATTATAGAGGAGGATTATAGAAGAGGATTATAGAAGAGGATTACAGAGGAGGATTATAGAGGAGAATTACAGAGGAGGATTACAGAGTAGGATTATAGAGGAGAATTACAGAGGATTACAGAGGAGGATTACAGAGGAGGATTACAGAGGAGGATTATAGAGGAGAATTACAGAGGAGGATTACAGAGTAGGATTATAGAGGAGGATTATAGAGGAGAATTACAGAGGATTACAGAGGAGGATTATAGAGGAGAATTACAGAGGATTACAGAGGAGGATTACAGAGGAGGATTATAGAGGAGGATTATAGAAGAGGATTATAGAAGAGGATTACAGAGGAGGATTATAGAGGAGGATTATAGAGGAGGATTATAGAGGAGAATTACAGAGGATTACAGAGGAGGATTACAGAGGAGGATTATAGAGGAGGATTATAGAAGAGGATTATAGAGGAGGATTATAGAAGAGGATTATAGAAGAGGATTACAGAGGAGGATTACAGAGGAGGATTACAGAGGAGGATTATAGAGGAGGATTATAGAAGAGGATTACAGAGGAGGATTACAGAGGAGGATTATAGAGGAGGATTACAGAGGATTATAGAGGAGGATTATAGAGGAGGATTACAGAGGAGGATTACAGAGGAGGATTATAGAGGAGGATTACAGAGGAGGATTATAGAGGAGGATTACAGAGGAGGATTATAGAGGAGGATTACAGAGGATTATAGAGGAGGATTATAGAGGAGGATTATAGAGGAGGATTACAGAGGATTATAGAGGAGGATTATAGAGGAGGATTACAGAGGAGGATTACAGAGGAGGATTATAGAGGAGGATTACAGAGGAGGATTATAGAGGAGGATTATAGAGGAGGATTATAGAAGAGGATTACAGAGGAGGATTACAGAGGAGGATTATAGAGGAGGATTACAGAGGATTATAGAGGAGGATTATAGAGGAGGATTACAGAGGAGGATTATAGAGGAGGATTACAGAGGAGGATTATAGAGGAGGATTACAGAGGAGGATTATAGAGGAGGATTACAGAGGATTATAGAGGAGGATTACAGAGGAGGATTACAGAGGAGGATTACAGAGGAGGATTACAGAGGAGGATTACAGAGGAGGATTATAGAAGAGGATTATAGAAGAGGATTATAGAAGAGGATTACAGAGGAGGATTATAGAGGAGGATTATAGAGGAGGATTATAGAAGAGGATTACAGAGGAGGATTACAGAGGAGGATTATAGAGGAGGATTACAGAGGATTATAGAGGAGGATTATAGAGGAGGATTACAGAGGAGGATTACAGAGGAGGATTATAGAGGAGGATTACAGAGGAGGATTATAGAGGAGGATTACAGAGGAGGATTACAGAGGAGGATTACAGAGGAGGATTACAGAGGAGGATTATAGAGGATTACAGAGGAGGATTACAGAGGAGGATTACAGAGGAGGATTATAGAGGAGGTTTATAGAGGAGGATTATAGAGGAGGATTATAGAGGAGGATTATAGAGGAGGTTTATAGAGGAGGATTATAGAGGAGGATTACAGAGGAGGATTACAGAGGAGGATTATAGAGGAGAATTACAGAGGAGGATTACAGAGAAGGATTATAGAGGAGGATTACAGAGGAGGATTACAGAGGAGGATTATAGAGGAGGATTACAGAGAAGGATTATAGAGGAGGATTATAGAGGAGGATTATAGAGGAGAATTACAGAGGAGGATTATAGAGGAGGATTACAGAGGATTATAGAGGAGGATTACAGAGGAGGATTACAGAGGAGGATTACAGAGGAGGATTACAGAGGAGGATTACAGAGGAGGATTATAGAAGAGGATTATAGAAGAGGATTATAGAAGAGGATTACAGAGGAGGATTATAGAGGAGGATTATAGAGGAGGATTATAGAAGAGGATTACAGAGGAGGATTACAGAGGAGGATTATAGAGGAGGATTACAGAGGATTATAGAGGAGGATTATAGAGGAGGATTACAGAGGAGGATTACAGAGGAGGATTATAGAGGAGGATTACAGAGGAGGATTATAGAGGAGGATTACAGAGGAGGATTATAGAGGAGGATTACAGAGGATTATAGAGGAGGATTACAGAGGAGGATTACAGAGGAGGATTACAGAGGAGGATTACAGAGGAGGATTACAGAGGAGGATTACAGAGGAGGATTATAGAGGATTACAGAGGAGGATTACAGAGGAGGATTACAGAGGAGGATTATAGAGGAGGTTTATAGAGGATTATAGAGGAGGATTATAGAGGAGGATTATAGAGGAGGTTTATAGAGGAGGATTATAGAGGAGGATTACAGAGGAGGATTACAGAGGAGGATTATAGAGGAGAATTACAGAGGAGGATTACAGAGAAGGATTATAGAGGAGGATTACAGAGGAGGATTACAGAGGAGGATTATAGAGGAGGATTACAGAGAAGGATTATAGAGGAGGATTATAGAGGAGGATTATAGAGGAGAATTACAGAGGAGGATTATAGAGGAGGATTACAGAGGATTATAGAGGAGGATTACAGAGGAGGATTACAGAGGAGGATTACAGAGGAGGATTATAGAGGAGGATTATAGAGGAGGATTACAGAGGAGGATTATAGAGGAGGATTACAGAGGAGGATTACAGAGGAGGATTATAGAGGAGGATTACAGAGGAGGATTATAGAGGAGGATTACAGAGGAGGATTATAGAGGAGGATTATAGAGGAGGATTACAGAGGAGGATTACAGAGGAGGATTATAGAGGAGGATTACAGAGGAGGATTACAGAGGAGGATTATAGAGGAGGATTACAGAGGAGGATTACAGAGGAGGATTATAGAGGAGGATTACAGAGGAGGATTATAGAGAAGGATTACAGAGGAGGATTATAGAGGAGGATTATAGAGGAGGATTACAGAGGAGGATTATAGAGGAGGATTACAGAGGAGGATTATAGAGGAGGATTACAGAGGAGGATTACAGAGGAGGATTACAGAGGATTATAGAGGAGGATTACAGAGTAGGATTATAGAGGAGGATTATAGAGGAGGATTACAGAGGATTACAGAGGAGGATTACAGAGGAGGATTATAGAGGAGGATTACAGAGGAGGATTACAGAGGAGGATTACAGAGGAGGATTACAGAGGAGGATTATAGAGGAGGATTACAGAGGATTATAGAGGAGGATTATAGAGGAGGATTATAGAGGAGGATTACAGAGGATTATAGAGGAGGATTATAGAGGAGGATTACAGAGGATTATAGAGGAGGATTACAGAGGAGGATTACAGAGGAGGATTACAGAGGAGGATTATAGAGGAGGATTACAGAGGAGGATTATAGAGGATTATAGAGGAGGATTACAGAGGAGGATTATAGAGGAGGATTACAGAGGAGGATTACAGAGGAGGATTATAGAGGAGGATTACAGAGGATTACAGAGGATTACAGAGGAGGATTATAGAGGAGGATTACAGAGGAGGATTATAGAGGAGGATTACAGAGGAGGATTACAGAGGAGGATTACAGAGGAGGATTACAGAGGAGGATTACAGAGGATTATAGAGGAGGATTACAGAGTAGGATTATAGAGGAGGATTATAGAGGAGGATTACAGAGGATTACAGAGGAGGATTACAGAGGAGGATTATAGAGGAGGATTACAGAGGAGGATTACAGAGGAGGATTACAGAGGAGGATTACAGAGGAGGATTATAGAGGAGGATTACAGAGGATTATAGAGGAGGATTATAGAGGAGGATTATAGAGGAGGATTACAGAGGATTATAGAGGAGGATTATAGAGGAGGATTACAGAGGATTATAGAGGAGGATTACAGAGGAGGATTACAGAGGAGGATTACAGAGGAGGATTATAGAGGAGGATTACAGAGGAGGATTATAGAGGAGGATTACAGAGGAGGATTATAGAGGAGGATTACAGAGGAGGATTATAGAGGAGGATTACAGAGGAGGATTACAGAGGAGGATTATAGAGGAGGATTACAGAGGATTACAGAGGATTACAGAGGATTACAGAGGAGGATTACAGAGGAGGATTACAGAGGAGGATTACAGAGGAGGATTACAGAGGAGGATTACAGAGGAGGATTATAGAGGAGGATTACAGAGGATTATAGAGGAGGATTATAGAGGAGGATTATAGAGGAGGATTACAGAGGATTATAGAGGAGGATTATAGAGGAGGATTACAGAGGATTATAGAGGAGGATTACAGAGGAGGATTCAGCACCCAACCTGGGACAGGAACAACATGAGAATCTCGGTCAGAAAGCATTCATGATAATGCAATGAAAATGATGAAATGGCAACATATACAGTGCCTTCGGAAAGTAATCAGACCCCTTGAGTTTTTCCACATTTTGTTACATTACAGCCTTATTCTAAAATTGAATAAATATTCTTAAAAAAATCAGCAATCTGCACTCCATAGTGACAAAGCAAAAACAGGTTTATATAATTTTTTTCAAATGTGTGTATAAATGTATATATAAAATATAAACAAATATATATAAAAACATACCTTATTTACATAAGTATTCAAACCCTTTACCAAGAGAGAAATTGAGCTCAGGTGCATCCTGTTTCCATTGATCTTCCTTGAGATGTTTCTACAACTTGATTGGTGTTCACCCGTGGTGAATTAAATTGATTGGACATGATTTGGAAAGGCACACACCTCTCTATATAAGGTCCAACACTTGACAGAGCATGTCAGAGGAAAAACCAAGCCATGAAGTCAAAGGAATTATCCTTAAAGCTCCAAGACAGGATTGTGTCAAGGCACAGATCTGGGGAAGGGTACCAAAACATTTATGCAGCATTGAAGGTCCCCAAGAACACATTGGCCTCCATAATTCTTCAAATGGAAGAAGTTTGGAACCATCAAGACTCTTCCTAGAGCTGGCAGCCCCGCCAAACTGACCAATCGGCGAAGGCACCTTGGTCAGGGAGGTGACCAAGAACCCGATGATCACTTTGACAGAGCTCTAGAGTTCCTCTGTGGAGATGAGAGAACTTTCCAGAACGACAGCACCCCACCAATCAGTTCTTTATGGTAGAGTGGCCAGACGGAAGCCACTCCTCAGTAAAAGGCACATGACAGCCCGCTTGAAGTTTGCCAAAAGGCACCTAAAGACTCGCAGACCATGAGAAACAAGATTCTCTGGTCAGATAAAACCAAGATTGAACTCTTTGGCCCGAATGCCAAGCGTCACGCCTGGAGGAAACCTGACACCAACTCTATGGTGAAGCATGGTGGTGGCAGCATCATGTTGTGGGGATGTTTTTTCAGCGGCAGGGACTGGGAGACCAGTCAGGATCGAGGCAAAGATGAACGGAGCAAAGTACAGAGAGATCCTTGATGAAAACCTGCTCCAGAGCGCTGAGGACCTCAGACTGGGGCGAAGGATCACCTTCCAACAGGACAACGACCCTAAGTACACAGCCAAGACAACTCAGGAGAGGCTCCAGGACAAGTCTCTGAATGTCTTTGAGTGGCCCAGCCAGAGCCCGGACTTGAACCCGATCTAACATCTCTGGACAGACCTGAAAATAGCTGTGCAGCAACGCTCCCCATCCAACCTGACAGAGTTTGAGAGGATCTGCAGAGAGGAATGGGAGAAACCCCCCAAATAGAGGTGTGCCAAGCTTGTAGCATCATACCTAAGAAGACTTGAGGCTGTAATCGCTGCCAAAGGTGCTTCAACAAAGTACTGAGTAAAGGGTCTGAATACTAATGTAAATGGGATGTTTTTTTTATTTTTAATACATTTATGGGGTATTGTGATGTCATTATGGGGTATGATGTCATTATGGGGTATTGTGATGTCATTATGGGGTATTGTGATGTCATTATGGGGTATTGTGATGTCATTATGGGGTATTGTGTGTAGATTGAGGGGAAAAAAACAATTTAATACATTTTAGAATAAGAGTGTAACATAACAAAATGTAGAAAATTCAAGGGGTCTGAATACTTTCCAAATGCACTGTAAACAGTTAACGCCACGGAATCTTTCTGGGTTAGTGTAAACAGTTAACGCCACTGAATCTTTCTGGGTTAGTGTAAACAGTTAACGCCACTGAATCTTTCTGGGTTAGTGTAAACAGTTAACGCCACTGAATCTTTCTGGGTTAGTGTAAACAGTTAACGCCACTGAATCTTTCTGGGTTAGTGTAAACAGTTAACGCCACTGAATCTTTCTGGGTTAGTGTATACAGTTAACACCACTGAATCTTTCTGGGTTAGTGTAAACAGTTAACACCACTGAATCTTTCTGGGTTAGTGTATACAGTTAACACCACTGAATCTTTCTGGGTTAGTGTAAACAGTTAACACTACTGAATCTTTCTGGGTTAGTGTAAACAGTTAACACCACTGAATCTTTCTGGGTTAGTGTAAACAGTTAACACCACTGAATCTTTCTGGGTTAGTGTATACAGTTAACACCACTGAATCTTTCTGGGTTAGTGTAAACAGTTAACACTACTGAATCTTTCTGGGTTAGTGTAAACAGTTAACACCACTGAATCTTTCTGGGTTAGTGTATAAAGTTAACACCCTGCTTACCGCTGAGTCTTTATGGGTGCGTTGGCGAATGCCCCTGGCTCCTATCACCAGCTCTACTGACAGACTCCAGCCTTGCTGTGGACAAACAGTGGGGTTGCAAGTTAACTTTAATTTATTGACAAACTTCAGACTGTAATTGTAGATTCTTGTAACCCCACTAAAAAACGTCAGCAGTTACAAACGAATGAGGAAAGTCCACACTTGCATTTGCAGTGCATTTGAGGTCAGGTATTTGCAGTGAGGTCGGGTATTTGCAGTGAGGTCAGGTATTTACAGTGCATTTGAGGTCAGGTATTTGCAGTGAGGTCAGGTATTTGCAGTGAGGTCAGGTATTTGCAGTGAGGTCAGGTATTTACAGTGCATTTGAGGTCAGGTATTTACAGTGCATTTGAGGTCAGGTATTTGCAGTGAGGTCAGGTATTTGCAGTGAGGTCAGGTATTTACAGTGCATTTGAGGTCAGGTATTTACAGTGCATTTGAGGTCAGGTATTTGCAGTGAGGTCAGGTATTTGCAGTGAGGTCAGGTATTTACAGTGCATTTGAGGTCAGGTATTTGCAGTGAGGTCAGGTATTTGCAGTGATATCAGGTATTTGCAGTGAGGTCAGGTATTTGCAGTGAGCTCAGGTATTTGCAGTGCAGCAACACTCACCACCAGTTCACAAGGGTAGACCTCTTCGCCGATGGTGATGAAATCGGTGAGTGTCTGGAAGAAGCTAACCATACACTCATCCTCCTTCAGAGTAGCGTACTGCTGGAACGTCTGCTGGATCATCTTACGAAGATGACGAGACTGGGACAGAACATCACAACATTATATTAATAAAACTAATTGTTTCTGTTAGTAATAGTGACCCCCACCCCCTCTTCTTTCAGAGTAAGGTACTGCTGGGAAGTCTACTGGATCAGGTTACGAAGATGACGAGACTGGGACAGAACATCACAACATTATATTAATAAAACTAATTGTTTCTGTTAGTAATAGTGACCCTAACCCCCCCCCCCCCCCCCCCCCCCCACCAGGTTACGAAGATGACGAGACTGAGACAGACCACAGCAACATTAGATAACTCTTTCATAACCCAACGCCACACGGTGGACAAATACATTTTTGAGGAGGGTAAACAACACTGCTTAGCGTAGAAAATGATCAGAAATTATCCCTGTTGACGTAAAAGTGAAGTAGGCACATTTACAACCTAATTTATACTCGTAGAAACTTCCAATAACATTTTAAACGATCGTGCGGATATCCCCCCCAAAAATTTAGAAATGTACCTTCATGCTGTCAATGAGCTCCTGTGGGAAGAACAGGTTCAGCCCCACGTCCTTCCTTCATTGGAGAGACCAGTTAGAATCAAACAATCAATCAAACGTCATAGAAGTTAAGGTTAGTAGGGAGAAGAAGAAGAAGAAGAAGCACGACAAACGTACATACTTACTTACTCTAACACTTCGAAGTTGGACTTTTTCTCCAGGCCTTTAGCATTCATGTCTTTATAGAACCTCCTGAAGGCGAAGCAGAAGAGACAGCACAAACATGACGTGCCGAACGAAGCTCTATACGGACCAAGCCAACTGTCATGTGTTGACGCTGTCTAATACAATATCCAGAAGGGAATACCACAACCTCACCTGATCTCCAGACATCCCAGCTGCAGGGCCATTCCATCACTGACTTTACTGGCATGGTACTGCATGTAGTCACTACGCACCTGACACAGGCAAATACCGAGAGAACACATTCATTCTTAGCTGTATGTAATCACTACGCATCTACAGTATTCACACAAGCACCAGACATCAGCGAGTTGTCTTGGATGATGAAGATCTGAAAAGCATTAATGTGTTCTTTACAGAGAGAATACAATTTTTCTCCCCATAGATTAGTAATGTGTTCTCTCCATAGAGTAGTAATGTGTTCTCTCCACAGAGTAGTAATGTGTTCTCTCCATAGAGTAGTAATGTGTTCTCTCCATAGAGTAGTAATGTGTTCTCTCCATAGAGTAGTAATGTGTTCTCTCCATAGAGTAGTAATGTGTTCTCCCCATAGAGTAGTAATGTGTTCTCTCCATAGAGTAGTAATGTGTTCTCTCCATAGAGTAGTAATGTGTTCTCTCCATAGAGTAGTAATGTGTTCTCTCCATAGAGTAGTAATGTGTTCTCTCCATAGAGTAGTAATGTGTTCTCTCCATAGAGTAGTAATGTGTTCTCTCCATAGAGTAGTAATGTGTTCTTTACAGAGAGAATGCTATTTTTCTTCCCACAGAGTAGTAATGTGTTCTCTCCACGGAGTAGTAATGTGTTCTCTCCACGGAGTAGTAATGTGTTCTCTCGATAGAGTAGTAATGTGTTCTCTCCATAGAGTAGTAATGTGTTCTCTCCATAGAGTAGTAATGTGTTCTCTCCATAGAGTAGTAATGTGTTCTCTCCATAGAGTAGTAATGTGTTCTCTCCATAGAGTAGTAATGTGTTCTCTCCACAGAGTAATAATGTGTTCTCTCCATAGAGTAGTAATGTGTTCTTTACAGAGAGAATGCTATTTTTCTTCCCACAGAGTAGTAATGTGTTCTCTCCACGGAGTAGTAATGTGTTCTCTCCACGGAGTAGTAATGTGTTCTCTCCATAGAGTAGTAATGTGTTCTCTCCATAGAGTAGTAATGTGTTCTCTCCATAGAGTAGTAATGTGTTCTCTCCATAGAGTAGTAATGTGTTCTCTCCATAGAGTAGTAATGTGTTCTCTCCACAGAGTAGTAATGTGTTCTCTCCACAGAGTAGTAATGTGTTCTCTCCACAGAGTAGTAATGTGTTCTCTACATAGTCAGAGTAGTAATGTGTTCTCTACACAGAGTAGTAATGTGTTCTCTCCATAGAGTAGTAATGTGTTCTCTCCACAGAGTAGTAATGTGTTCTCTACATAGTCAGAGTAGTAATGTGTTCTCTACACAGAGTAGTAATGTGTTCTCTCCACAGAGTAGTAATGTGTTCTCTACATAGTCAGAGTAGTAATGTGTTCTCTACACAGAGTAGTAATGTGTTCTCTCCATAGAGTAGTAATGTGTTCTCTACACAGAGTAGTAATGTGTTCTCTCCATAGAGTAGTAATGTGTTCTCTCCACGGAGTAGTAATGTGTTCTCTCCATAGAGTATTAATGTGTTCTCTCCACGGAGTATTAATGTGTTCTCTCCACAGAGTAGTAATGTGTTCTCTCCACAGAGTAGTAATGTGTTCTCTCCACGGAGTAGTAATGTGTTCTCTCCACGGAGTAGTAATGTGTTCTCTCCATAGAGTAGTAATGTGTTCTCTCCATAGAGTAATAATGTGTTCTTTACAGAGAGAATGCTATTTTTCTTCCCATAGAGTAGTAATGTGTGCTCTCCATACAGTATTAATGTGTTCTCTACATAGTCAGAGTAGTAATGTGTTCTCTACATAGTCAGAGTAATAATGTGTTCTCTACATAGTCAGAGTAATAATGTGTTCTCTACATAGTCAGAGTAGTAATGTGTTCTCTACATAGTCAGAGTAGTAATGTGTTCTCTACATAGTCAGAGTAATAATGTGTTCTCTACATAGTCAGAGTAATAATGTGTTCTCTACATAGTCAGAGTAGTAATGTGTTCTCTCCATAGTCAGAGTAATAATGTGTTCTCTACATAGTCAGAGTAATAATGTGTTCTCTACATAGTCAGAGTAATAATGTGTTCTCTACATAGTCAGAGTAATAATGTGTTCTCTACATAGTCAGAGTAATAATGTGTTCTCTACATAGTCAGAGTAGTAATGTGTTCTCTACATAGTCAGAGTAATAATGTGTTCTCTACATAGTCAGAGTAATAATGTGTTCTCTACATAGTCAGAGTAATAATGTGTTCTCTACATAGTCAGAGTAATAATGTGTTCTCTCCATACAGTATTAATGTGTTCTCTACATAGTCAGAGTAATAATGTGTTCTCTACATAGTCAGAGTAATAATGTGTTCTCTACATAGTCAGAGTAGTAATGTGTTCTCTCCATAGTCAGAGTAATAATGTGTTCTCTCCATAGAGTAGTAATGTGTTCTCTACATAGTCAGAGTAGTAATGTGTTCTCTACATAGTCAGAGTAATAATGTGTTCTCTACATAGTCAGAGTAGTAATGTGTTCTCTCCATAGTCAGAGTAATAATGTGTTCTCTCCATACAGTATTAATGTGTTCTCTCCATAGTCAGAGTAATAATGTGTTCTCTCCATACAGTATTAATGTGTTCTCTACATAGTCAGAGTAGTAATGTGTTCTCTACATAGTTAGAGTAATAATGTGTTCTCTCCATACAGTAGTAATGTGTTCTCTACATAGTCAGAGTAATAATGTGTTCTCTACATAGTCAGAGTAGTAATGTGTTCTCTACATAGTCAGAGTAGTGCTTGCTGCCTACTGTACCTGTTGATAGAAATACAGAAATGTGGTTCTGTCTTCTTTAAACTTTTCCAGGAAGTTGACTGGAATGTAGCGGACTCTCAGGTCATACCTGGGGAGAGATGAACATCCTACTGCTTTAGAGCAGGAGGCTTCAACAGGACCCCAATTGTCAATACAATCATATTTTTCTGAACATTGCTCCTGACTAGTTGAATAAAGGTTAAATAAATAAAATGAACTACTTCCTCTTCCTCAACCTGGCCCACGACTCAAATGGCTCTGTATATTACCCATCATGCTTTTTCTCACCCCCACCTCCTCCTCCACCCTCCGCTCACCCCCACTTCCTACACCCTCCTCACCCCCACCTCCTCCTCTACCATCCTCTCTCCTCCTCCTCCACCCCTCCTCTCTCTCCCCCACCTCCCCATCCCTCCTCTCCCCCCTCCTCTCACCTCCACTCTGCCTCCACGTGATGACTCTCATAGCGTTGCTCCACCTCCCCCACAGTCAGGTCTGGATGGAGCCAGTGGAGCTCGTCTGACTTGAGGTGCTTCAGCAGCAGACCATAGCAGCCTTTATACTGGATGTTAGGTCCCAGTCTACCACTGGTCAGGATAGACTGGACTATAGCCTGGAGGAGAGAGACCAGTATGGAGACCGTCACAGTTAAAATGATACCACTGGTCAGGATAGACTGGACTATAGCCTGGAGGAGAGAGACCAGTATGGAGTCGGTCTGAGTTAAAAGGATACCACTGGTCAGGATAGACTGGACTATAGCCTGGAGGAGAGAGACCAGTATGGAGACCGTCACAGTTAAAATGATACCACTGGTCAGGATAGACTGGACTACAGCCTGGAGGAGAGAGACCAGTATGGAGACCGTCACAGTTAAAATGATACCACTGGTCAGGATAGACTGGACTACAGTCTGGGGGAGAGAGACCAGTATGGAGACCGTCACAGTTAAAATGATACCACTGGTCAGGATAGACTGGACTACAGCCTGGAGGAGAGAGACCAGTATGGAGTCAGTCTGAGTTAAAAGGATACCACTGGTCAGGATAGACTGGACTATAGCCTGGGGGAGAGAGACCAGTATAGAGATAGTCACAGTTATTAAAATGATACCACTGGTCAGGATAGACTGGACTACAGCCTGGAGGAGAGAGACCAGTGTGGAGATAGTCACAGTTATTAAAATGATACCACTGGTCAGGATAGACTGGACTACAGCCTGGAGGAGAGAGACCAGTGTGGAGACCGTCACAGTTAAAATGATACCACTGGTCAGGACAGACTGGACTACAGCCTGGAGGAGAGAGACCAGTATGGAGACCGTCACAGTTAAAATGATACCACTGGTCAGGATAGACTGGAATATAGCCTGGAGGAGAGAGACCAGTATGGAGACCGTCACAGTTACTAAAATGATACCACTGGTCAGGACAGACTGGACTACAGCCTGGAGGAGAGAGACCAGTATGGAGACCGTCACAGTTAAAATGATACCACTGGTCAGGACAGACTGGACTACAGCCTGGAGGAGAGAGACCAGTACGGAGACCGTCACAGTTAAAAAGATACCACTGGTCAGGACAGACTGGACTACAGCCTGGAGGAGAGATACCAGTACGGAGACCCTCACAGTTAAAATGATACCACTGGTCAGGACAGACTGGAGTACAGCCTGGAGGAGAGAGACCAGTATGGAGTCAGTCTGAGTTAAAAGGATACCACTGGTCAGGATAGACTGGACTATAGCCTGGAGGAGAGAGACCAGTACGGAGACCGTCACAGCTTGAATTTGGGTGCCTAGTCTGCGAAGCTATATAGTTGGTTTAAAGTAGTGTATTCTTACAATGTTACAACTAAATAAACTAACAGAATTCACAATAAATAAAATGATATGTCTTATTACAAATATAAATAAATACAATAATAATATAATAAGATAAACATTCAGGATGCGTTCCAAATAGCACTCTATTCATTGTAGTGGAGAACTTCTCAAAAGGTCGTGTTCCTTTTGGAATGCAGTCTCAATATCTAGACAATCCCTCACCCTGATCTGCCAGGAGCTGTCACACTTGACCAGCTTGAAGTTCTTCCCCAGGGTGTTGTTGTTGGTGGAGAAACAAACTTTAAGGATCTTAGTAGGTCCTCCCTCCCCGCTGAAGGGGCTCTGTTGTGGGCCGTCGTTGTGGCCGGGGCTGGGTAGCCTCCAGGACAGGGTGGTAGTGTCTCCCTGCATCACCTCGTACATTATCAGGGCAGAGAGGAGGACAACGTCATACTGTCATCATACCTGCGGAGAGGGAGAGAAAAGGAGGGGGGGAGAGAGAGAGAGAGGGGGAGAGAGACCGAGAGAGAGAGAGGGGAGAGAGGGAGAGAGAGAGAGAGGGGGGAGAGAGAGAGAGAGAGAGAGGGGGGGGGAGAGAGGAGGAGAGAGAGAGAGGGGAGAGAGACCGAGAGAGAGAGAGGGGGAGAGAGACCGAGAGAGAGAGAGAGGGGGAGAGAGACCAAGAGAGAGAGGGGGGAGAGAGACCAAGAGAGAGAGAGGGGGGGAGAGAGACCGAGAGAGAGGCGGAGAGAGACCGAGAGAGAGAGAGGTGGAGAGAGTATGTGGGGACAGATGCACAGTTACCATGACAGTTTCTCTTTAAGAGATACATTTAGTCGAACCCTTGCAGCAGGTATGGCGTAGCGTTTGAACACACACTCAGTTTATTAGGTATGGATCGCTCCTACAGACTGTGAGTCATGTGGTGTCTTGCTATATAAAGCAGGCTGGCAGACAGGCATCGAGGCATTCAGTTACTGTCGGACTGAACGTTAGACTGGACCTAAGCAACTTTGAGCGTGGTACGATCGTCGGTACCTTGCGCGCCAAGTTCTAGTATCTCAGAAACGGCCGGCCTCCTGAGATTTCCACCCACAACAGTATCTAAGGTTTACAAACAAACAAAAACATCCAGTCAGCTTCAGTCCTGTGGTTGAAAACTGCTCGTTGATGAGAGGTTGAAGGAGAAGGAGAAGTATTGTGCAAGCTAACAAGTTGACCATAAACAGACAAATAACGGCGCAGTACAACAGTGGCGTACAGAACGGCATCTCGGAACGCACAACTCGTCTGTCCTTGTCAGGGATATTGCAGCAGACGACTACATTGGGTTCCACTTCTATCAGCTGGTGGCTCCAGTGGGAACGCGATCACCGACACTGGACAACTGAGGACTGGAAAACCACTGCCTGGTCCAACGAATCCCAGTTCCTGTTGCATCATGCTGTTGGCAGAGTCAGGATTTGGCGTAAGCAGTATGAGTCCATGGCCCCGTCCTGCCTGGTGTCATCGGTACAGGCTGGTGGTGTAATGGTGTGGGGAACGTTTTCCTGGCACAGATTAGGTCCCTTGATACTAATTGAGCATCGTTTCAACGCACCAAAAAGTTCAGGTTGTTTGGACACACTTACCCATTCAAATGTTTTTCTTTATTTTTACTATTTTCTACATTGTAGAATAATATTGAAGGCATCAACACTATGAAATAACACGTATGGAATCATGTAGTAACCAAAAAAGTGTTAAAAAAATCTAAATATATTTTATATTTGAGATTCTTCAAAGTAGCCACCCTTTGCCTTGATGACAGCTTTGCACACTCTTGGCATTCTCTCAACCAGATTCATGAGGTAGTCACCTGGAATGAACTTCAATTAACAGGTGTGTCTTGTTAAAAGTTAATTTGTGGAATTTCTTTCCATAATGAGTTTGAGCCAATCAGTTGTGTTGTGACAAGGTAGGGGTGTATACAGAAGATAGCCCTATTTGGTAAAAGACCAAGTCCATATTATGGCAAGAACAGCTCAAATAAGCAAAGAGAAACGACAGTCCATCATTACTTTAAGACATAAAAACCATCAAGCGCTATAATGAAACTGGCTCTCATGAGGACCGCCACAGGCAAGAACAGCTCAAAAAAGCAAAGAGAAATTTAAGTCAAACCGGAAAATGTCAAGAACTTTAAAAGTTTCTTCAAGTGCAGTCGCAAAAAACCATCAGGCACTATGATGAAACTGGCTCTCATGAGGACCGCCACAGGAAAGGAAGACCCAGAGTTACCTCTGCTGCAGAGGATAAGTTCCTTAGAGTTACCAGTATCAGAAATTGCAGCGTAAATAAATGCTTCACAGAGTTCAAGTAACAGACACATCTCAACATCAACTGTTCAGAGGAGACTGCGTGAATCAGTCCTTCATGGTCGAATTGCTGCAAAGAAACCACTACCAAAGGACACCAATGAAAAGAACAGACTTTCTTGGGCCAAGAAACACGAGCAATGGACATTAGACCGATGAGAATCTGTCCTTTGGTCTACAATGTAGAAAATAGTAACAAATGAATAAAAACCCTTGAATGAGTAGATGTTTGACTGGTACTATATATTCTAATAACAAGTTATTGTCATTATGGGGTATTGTGTGTAGATTTTAGAATAAGGCTGTAACGGAAAATAATTTGGAATAAGTCAAGGGGTGTTGTAACGGTTTTCTTGAGGTGAAGGAGAGGCGGACCAAAACGCAGCGTGGTGGTTATTCTTTAATAAATAAACTATACATGAATAAACTAACAAAACAAGAAATGTGAAAAACCAAAACAGTCCTATCTGGTGCAAACACAGAGACAGGAACAATCACCCACAAACACACAGTGAAACCCAGGCTACCTAAGTATGATTCTCAATCAGAGACAACTAATGACACCTGCCTCTGATTGAGAACCATACTAGGCCGAAACATAGAAATAACCCAAATCATAGAAAAACAAACATAGACTGCCCACCCCAACTCACGGCCTGGCCATTCTAAATTATGACAAAACAAAGGAAATAAAGGTCAGAACGTGACAGGTCTGAATAATTTCGAAATGCACAGTATCTAGTAACAACACTACGCTGTGTACTGTGTAACAACAGATACGGTTCTGACTCACTTTAAAGTTGATTCACAGATCTGATCTACTGATAGAGAGGCAGGTAGCCTAGTGGTTAGAGGAGGCAGGTAGCCTAGTGGTTAGAGGAGGCAGGGAGCCTAGTGGTTAGAGGAGGCAGGTAGCCTAGTGGTTAGAGGAGGCAGGTAGCCTAGTGGTTAGAGGAGGCAGGTAGCCTAGTGGTTAGAGGAGGCAGGGAGCCTAGTGGTTAGAGGAGGAAGGTAGCCTGGTGGTTAGAGGAGGCAGGTAACCTAGTGGTTAGAGGAGGCAGGTAGCCTAGTGGTTAGAGGAGGCAGGTAGCCTAGTGGTTAGAGGAGGCAGGGAGCCTGGTGGTTAGAGGAGGCAGGTAGCCTGGTGTTTAGAGGAGGCAGGTAGCCTGGTGGTTAGAGGAGGCAGGGAGCCTGGTGGTTAGAGGAGGCAGGGAGCCTGGTGGTTAGAGGAGGCAGGTAGCCTGGTGGTTAGAGGAGGCAGGTAGCCTAGTGGTTAGAGGAGGCAGGTAGCCTGGTGGTTAGAGGAGGCAGGGAGCCTGGTGGTTAGAGGAGGCAGGTAGCCTGGTGGTTAGAGGAGGCAGGTAGCCTAGTGGTTAGAGGAGGCAGGTAGCCTGGTGGTTAGAGGAGGCAGGTAGCCTAGTGGTTAGAGGAGGCAGGTAGCCTAGTGGTTAGAGGAGGCAGGTAGCCTGGTGGTTAGAGGAGGCAGGGAGCCTGGTGGTTAGAGGAGGCAGGTAGCCTGGTGGTTAGAGGAGGCAGGTAGCCTAGTGGTTAGAGGAGGCAGGTAGCCTAGTGGTTAGAGGAGGCAGGGAGCCTGGTGGTTAGAGGAGGCAGGGAGCCTGGTGGTTAGAGGAGGCAGGTAGCCTGGTGGTTAGAGGAGGCAGGTAGCCTGGTGGTTAGAGGAGGCAGGTAGCCTAGTGGTTAGAGGAGGCAGGTAGCCTGGTGGTTAGAGGCAGGTAGCCTAGTGGTTAGAGGAGGCAGGTAGCCTAGTGGTTAGAGGAGGCAGGGAGCCTGGTGGTTAGAGGAGGCAGGTAGCCTGGTGGTTAGAGGAGGCAGGTAGCCTGGTGGTTAGAGGAGGCAGGTAGCCTAGTGGTTAGAGGAGGCAGGTAGCCTGGTGGTTAGAGGAGGCAGGTAGCCTAGTGGTTAGAGGAGGCAGGTAGCCTGGTGGTTAGAGGAGGCAGGGAGCCTGGTGAGTTTATGTGTACAGTACCTGTTAGATATTGACCGTAACAAACAATAACACATATGAAACAGTACCAACTTTGTCAGGGAAAGACACCACAATGAAACCATGCAACCTTTAACAAACATTAAGGACAGAACTAACATTACACTGTTAGGCAGTAAGGACAGAACTAACATTACACTGTTAGGCAGTAAGGACAGAACTAACATTACACTGGCAGTAAGGACAGAACTAACATTACACTGTTAGGCAGTAAGGACAGAACTAACATTACACTGTTAGGCAGTAAGGACAGAACTAACATTACACTGGCAGTAAGGACAGAACTAACATTACACTGTTAGGCAGTAAGGACAGAACTAACATTACACTGGCAGTAAGGACAGAACTAACATTACACTGTTAGGCAGTAAGGACAGAACTAACATTACACTGTTAGGCAGTAAGGACAGAACTAACATTACACTGGCAGTAAGGACAGAACTAACATTACACTGTTAGGCAGTAAGGACAGAACTAACATTACACTGTTAGGCAGTAAGGACAGAACTAACATTACACTGTTAGGCAGTAATGTCAGAACTAACATTACACTGTTAGGCAGTAAGGACAGAACTAACATTACACTGTTAGGCAGTAAGGACAGAACTAACATTACACTGTTAGGCAGTAAGGACAGAACTAACATTACACTGGCAGTAAGGACAGAACTAACATTACACTGTTAGGCAGTAAGGACAGAACTAACATTACACTGTTAGGCAGTAAGGACAGAACTAACATTACACTGTTAGGCAGTAAGGACAGAACTAACATTACACTGTTAGGCAGTAAGGACAGAACTAACATTACACTGGCAGTAAGGACAGAACTAACATTACACTGTTAGGCAGGAAGGACAGAACTAACATTACACTGTTAGGCAGTAAGGACAGAACTAACATTACACTGGCAGTAAGGACAGAACTAACATTACACTGGCAGTAAGGACAGAACTAACATTACACTGGCAGTAAGGACAGAACTAACATTACACTGGCAGTAAGGACAGAACTAACATTACACTGTTAGGCAGTAAGGACAGAACTAACATTACACTGTTAGGCAGTAAGGACAGAACTAACATTACACTGTTAGGCAGTAAGGACAAAACTAACATTACACTGGCAGTAAGGACAGAACTAACATTACACTGGCAGTAAGGACAGAACTAACATTACACTGGCAGTAAGGACAGAACTAACATTACACTGGCAGTAAGGACAGAACTAACATTACACTGTTAGGCAGTAAGGACAGAACTAACATTACACTGTTAGGCAGTAAGGACAGAACTAACATTACAGTGTTAGGCAGTAAGGACAGAACTAACATTACACTGTTAGGCAGTAAGGACAGAACTAACATTACACTGTTAGGCAGTAAGGACATAACTAACATTACACTGTTAGGCAGTAAGGACATAACTAACATTACACTGTTAGGCAGTAAGGACAGAACTAACATTACACTGGCAGTAAGGAGAGAACTAACATTACACTGGCAGTAAGGACAGAACTAACATTACACTGTTAGGCAGTAAGGACAGAACTAACATTACACTGGCAGTAAGGACAGAACTAACATTACACTGGCAGTAAGGACAGAACTAACATTACACTGGCAGTAAGGACAGAACTAACATTACACTGTTAGGCAGTAAGGACAGAACTAACATTACACTGGCAGTAAGGACAGAACTAACATTACACTGTTAGGCAGTAAGGACAGAACTAACATTACACTGGCAGTAAGGACAGAATTAACATTACACTGTTAGGCAGTAAGGACAGAACTAACATTACACTGGCAGTAAGGACAGAACTAACATTACACTGTTAGGCAGTAAGGACAGAATTAACATTACACTGTTAGGCAGTAAGGCAGGAACTAACAATACACTGTCAGTAAGGACAGAACTAACATTACACTGTTAGGCAGTAAGGACAGAACTAATATTACACTAGCAGTAAGGACAGAACTAACATTACACTGTTAGGCAGTAAGGACAGAACTAATATTACACTAGCAGTAAGGACAGAACTAACATTACACTGTTAGGCAGTAAGGACAGAACTAATATTACACTAGCAGTAAGGACAGAACTAACATTACACTGTTAGGCAGTAAGGACAGAACTAACATTACACTGGCAGTAAGGACAGAATTAACATTACACTGGCAGTAAGGACAGAACTAACATTACACTGTTAGGCAGTAAGGACAGAACTAACATTACACTGTTAGGCAGTAAGGACAGAACTAACATTACACTGTCAGTAAGGACAGAACTAACATTACACTGTTAGGCAGTAAGGACAGAACTAACATTACACTGTTAGGCAGTAAGGACAGAACTAACATTACACTGTTAGGCAGTAAGGACAGAACTAACATTACACTGTTAGGCAGTAAGGACAGAACTAACATTACACTGGCAGTAAGGACAGAACTAACATTACACTGGCAGGCAGTAAGGACAGAACTAACATTTCACTGTTAGGCAGTAAGGACAGAACTAACATTACACTGTTAGGCAGTAAGGACAGAACTAACATTGCACTGTTAGGCAGTAAGGACATAACTAACAATACACTGGCAGTAAGGACAGAACTAACATTACACTAGCAGTAAGGACAGAACTAACATTACACTGTTAGGCAGGAAGGACAGAATTAACATTACACTGGCAGTAAGGACAGAACTAACATTACACTGGCAGTAAGGACAGAACTAACATTACACTGTTAGGCAGTAAGGACATAACTAATATTACACTGGCAGTAAGGACATAACTAACATTACACTGGCAGTAAGGACCGAACAACATTACAATGTTAGGCAGTAAGGACAGAACTAACATTACAATGCTAGGCAGTAAGGACAGAACTAACATTACACTGTTAGGCAGTAAGGACATAACTAACATTACACTGGCAGTAAGGATATAACTAACATTACACTGGCAGTAAGGACAGAACTAACATTACACTGGCAGTAAGGACAGAACTAACATTACACTGGCAGTAAGGACAGAACTAACATTACACTAGCAGTAAGGACAGAACTAACATTACACTGTTAGGCAGTAAGGACAGAACTAACATTACACTGGCAGTAAGGACAGAACTAACATTACACTGTTAGGCAGTAAGGACAGAACTAACATTACACTGTTAGGCAGTAAGGACATAACTAATATTACACTGGCAGTAAGGACAGAACTAACATTACAATGTTAGGCAGTAAGGACAGAACTAACATTACAATGCTAGGCAGTAAGGACAGAAATAACATTACACTGTTAGGCATTAAGGACAGAACTACCATTACACTGTTAGGCAGTAAGGAGAGAACTGGCAGTAAGGAGAGAACTAACATTACACTGGCAGTAAGGACAGAACTAACATTACACTGGCAGTAAGGACAGAATTAACATTACACTGGCAGTAAGGACAGAACTAACATTACACTGTTAGGCAGTAAGGACAGAACTAACATTACACTGTTAGGCAGTAAGGACAGAATTAACATTACACTGGCAGTAAGGACAGAACTAACATTACACTGTTAGGCAGTAAGGACAGAACTAACATTACACTGGCAGTAAGGACAGAATTAACATTACACTGTTAGGCAGTAAGGACAGAACTAACATTACACTGGCAGTAAGGACAGAACTAACATTACACTGTTAGGCAGTAAGGACATAACTAACATTACACTGTTAGGCAGTAAGGACAGAACTAACATTACACTGTTAGGCAGTAAGGACAGAACTAACATTACACTGTTAGGCAGTAAGGACAGAACTAACATTACACTGGCAGTAAGGACAGAACTAACATTACACTGTTAGGCAGTAAGGACAGAACTAACATTACACTGTTAGGCAGTAAGGACAGAACTAACATTACACTGTTAGGCAGTAAGGTGTTGGGGAATAATCAGAATTGGTTGGTAACATAGGTAAGATGTTTTATATTCATCATATGTTTGTAAGTTACTTCTCATCAGAATGTTATTTTTGTGGCGCGTTTGCAGTATCTGTTCAAGACTAAGTTGCTTGGGCCGGAGAGAGGGGAGAGGTCAAGCGTGTATCTCTTGGCTCCACAATGTCTGTGTGCCAGTCTGTGTGTCTCTGTGATCTTGTCAAGATAGGATGGATTTGATATATGCCTGTTGATATGGAGGATTGGTTTATGGTTCTGAGTTTGAGAAAATAACATAGTTTAGGAGACAAAGCTGAATGATAAATTATGCCTATGCTGTCTGGATATGTGTGTCTTTACTATAAAGGATCTCAGTAACAATGTGTGAGGGACTCTCAAGAGAATTCATTGATAGACACTGAATTGATCTGAGAGTCACAGGGTTGTGATAGAGCTCATATAATTAAAGATGGACTTTGTGATAACCAACTCTGACTTGTGTGTGGTTTGCTCTCATGATTTGGTAAATAGAGGAAATTTCCACGACACTTGTCAAAACATCTAACAAGAAATGGGAGACTGGGGGGGGCTAAATGGTGCTGTCTGAAGAGATGGTTATAAATATGCAAATGATGTGATGGATGTTTGAGGAGTTTCAGAAGAGTCCAGCTGAGCTGAAGGCACTGAAGACAAGGTCCCCAATGGCCAGGAGTCTTAGTAGTTATCTTAATCTTAGGTCTTAGTAGTTATCTTAATCTTAGGTCTTAGTAGTTATAAGGACGCTGGAGTCAGATGAGTAGAGTGAGGGAATTTAGATGTGCAAACGTGTCAGAACGATAACAAAGAGCCAGGACATGGAGAGATGTGTTGCTGAGCAGTGGAGTCGGTGGAGAGGTGGACGTGATGGTTTTCCCTGGTTTTACGTTTGGATTGTAGGAAAGTTTTCGGTTTCCAGTGAAATAAGAGAACCAAGGGTAGAACGAACAACGATGTTCTGTTAAAGGTTTAATATTATTCAGACAATGTGGACAATGAGAAGTAGCATACAGCCTGTACTGCATCGGTCCTCAGCCTTCCTTCATACCATAACATCAGATAAGGACCCAGAGGGGAGAGAACACTATTTCTTCCCTCCCCCCCTGCCAGCCCATCAGAATGCCTGCAAACAGATTGAGCCATAAAGGTAAGATAAGACCAAAATGGTGTACCGTTCAGCGTGGGCACTGAAGCTACAGAATTATGAACATATTGAAGAGGGTTGACAGAGAGGCTATAAAGATGAACATTGCAATTTTAACCAACTATTCAGAGAGTTGGGCTCTAATATTGTCCTTTTATGGGTGTGTCCCTGACCTGTGAACAATACAAAGTTGGTTTTAAGGTGACTAGGTCATGTGATCAGGGACCTATTGGAATTCTAAGTCAAACATTTAACAAATAAATTCAAGTAAAAGAAAATGTAACAATATTTCAGAAAACCAAAGGATGTGCGATGTGCATCCCTAACCCTTCCAACGTTGGTACGAGGAGTCTAGGTCACATGGTCAAGGAGAAAATGAAATTGTAAGTGCTTTTTTATCAATAAAATAATTTGTATTAAATGGAATCATTTGATGAGAAAACTAAAGCATGTGAAACGTGCCTTTCTATATAAGGAATAACAAACAGTTGAAATCAGGTTTTTAAGTCACGCGGTTGAAGAGCTATTGAAATTTGACATTTTCTAATATTTATATAAAATTGTGTAAGCACTTTATAGGAAAAACATGTGCGACGTGTGTCCCTAACCTGTGAACAATACAATGTTGGTTTATGCTGCGTAGGTCACATGGCCAAGGAGTTATTGAAATAAGTATTTTTTTAAAATATTAATAAAATTATACCAACATTTTTAACATATATATATGCACACCCTTTGGTTTTCTCCTAAAATTATACCAACATTTTTAACATATATATGTTGGTGTATATATATATATACATATATATATATATATATATATGTATATATATATATATATGTATATATATATATGTATATATATATATATATATATATATATATATATATATATATGTATATATGTATATATATATATACACCAACATATATATGTTAAAAATGTTGGTATAATTTTAGGAGAAAACCAAAGGGTGTGCAACTTTCCTCTCTATGTAAGAAATAATGGACAGTTGAAATTAGGTTGCTAAGTCACTTGGTGTAACGCTATTGGATTTTGAATATTGTGATCATGCACTTTGTTGACGGTCCCTAACTGGTTGCATTGACTTTGAGCGGGCTGCCTACAAGGTTGCCTTGTGATTATGAAGCTCTGGTCGGACTCGGGAAAATAAGACCTGTTCAATGTTGTACACATGTTTTCCTTCATAAAGAGCCTGAACTGAGGTATATAGCTCAAATCGTTCCCGAGCAATAGAAGTTTGAAGTTCCTCAATGTCTGGCCAATATCGAATCTCAAACCAACTTTACCGCGGTAATCCACCTCACTTGTCAAAACTAGAACCAAAACACAGATAGATACACCCTGTATACTTGCCTATTCTGTAAGAGAGTCAGTATAGCAAGAACACTTGTTTTGGAGTAGGTGGGGTTGCACACTGCAGCGTCATACACCCAGGCGCTGCAAGTACGTGTCAACAATTTCACCTGCAGAGACTTGCAGTGATAATTGAGATTCGTCCAACTGAACTCAGGTAGCCAAAAGCAATGGAAAGAAATTCCACACATTGTGCATATGTTGTTCAAGTTCAAATGCTTGAATCCAAAGGTATCTCATATATCTATAGCGGTAAAGGACTCGTGCCATTAAGACGTGTTAATCAATCTATTACATGAAGCACATGTTGTCCTCAGTCTTCATGTTTTGAACATTTCATTTAGAGACACGACATGACATATTTGTAAACTGCTAGAAATAATATGACGTTCACTGTATAATTTTACTGACTTCAAACGACTCTTGAATAGTATCGTTTTGCGTGTCCCGTAAACAATAATTAATAACTCGGATCACTTGAAAGACCTTGACGCAGCTAACGTCCCGTTGAGTCTCTTACACCTGAAGGTAAAGCCTACGTTTGACAGTTGTGAAAACACTTCTTAACATTGAGTTTTACGAATTTGCCTCTTACCTAATTTGAGAACTTGTCACCCCACAAGCATCTGCACGGAAAAGTTGATATTGTATTTCTGGTAGATGCGCTATAAGGCCTAGTCCTTTGGGTATTACCAGGTATTCCCTCGAAGAAGAAGTGTATGTAGAGCAGGAAGGTGTTTGCTCAAGCCACTCCCTTGTCGGTAGGATACTTCCTTATTTTTGTGGTATTACAATTTATATTGTGTTTTGTGCAAGTAATAGCTATGTTATAAACTACGTTTGTGAATATATCAATTTTTTGTATTATTTGGGTTCAAAACGTTTATATTCTCTATAGGCCTACACACTATAGTGTCTTAGAGTGGGCATGCATAAACTATTCAAAACGTGTAGTATAGTGGAATAAAGTGTGTGTCCAATGTGTTTGCCAGAGAAATGGCTATGTATGGTGTTGAAATACTAGATACATTACCACACGTTGCCACCTCTTCTGTAGGTCTACTCAGGTTAGGTTGAATGTTTTAGGAGGCAGAGTTTTTGCAGGTGCAGTATTTCCACAGCGAGGAGTATTGCAATCCACCCTTGGGTCGCCTAATAACTAATAAAGAACACTAGAGGGCGCCATAGTTCTGTTTCTTAGACACACACACAGCTGGGTCCTACACAGGGCCTGCTCTTGCCTTTCGGGGCCACTAAGACTTATTTACATTGTAGTCATTTAGCAGATGCTCTTATCCAGAGTGACTTACAGGAGTAATTAGGGTTAAGTGCCTTGCTCAAGGGCTTATTAAGAGATTTTTCACCTAGTCGGCTCAGGGATTCTAACCAGCAACCTTTCAGTTAATGGCCCAACGCTAGGGTACCTGCCCCTAGGCTACCTGCCCCTAGGCTACCCTGCCACTAGGCTACCTGCCCATAGGCTACCCTGCCACTAGGCTACCTGCCACTAGGCTACCTGCCACTAGGCTACCCTGCCACTAGGCTACCCTGCCACTAGGCTACCTGCCCCTAGGCTACCTGCCACTAGGCTACCTGCCACTAGGCTACCCTGCCACTAGGCTACCTGCCACTAGGCTACCTGCCACTAGGCTACCCTGCCACTAGGCTACCTGCCACTAGGCTACCCTGCCACTAGGCTACCCTGCCACTAGGCTACCCTGCCGCCCCTAGGCTACCTGCCACTAGGCTACCTGCCACTAGGCTACCTGCCCATAGGCTACCCTGCCACTAGGCTACCCTGCTGCCCCTAGGCTACCTGCCACTAGGCTACCTGCCACTAGGCTACCTGCCACACGTATGTCCCGTTAATGATATCTGAGCGAGAACGACTAACAAAATCAAACAATTTTCACACATTTCATTGCAATTCTGCTAATTTTCCCAAAGGGCGGAGATATTTTTTTAAATGAGTTATCCAGCTAATTTCCTTAAAGTTCTACCCATTTCGCCATGACTTATGCCATGTAAATGTGTTCTGAGTGAGAGTGACTAACAACATTACTGGGGGCCCCCTGGAGGGCATGTGCCCTGCATGACCGGTCGGTATTGGACCATGATAGCTGACTCATTTACAAATCTAAAAATGGTTAGCGGACCTGGCTAATTGAGTGGCTGGTCAGTGATTGACATGACAAGAGAAACATGTTTCTGATACACAACCTCATGTTTTACTTTCACCTGTTGTATTCTACTATTCGAACTCCCGACTGGGGCCCGGCCCTGTTCCTACACCCTGTGGACTTAAAACATCCCTGGTTGGTTGGGGTGTTGCTCATTGTAGAGACTGTAGAAGAAACAGCATATACAGAGGGGGTACATGAGGTTTAGAAGGAACAGCATATACAGAGGTTGGGACATGAGGTTTAGAAGGAACAGCATATACAGAGGGGGTACATGAGGTGTTGAAGGAACACCATATACAGAGGGGGGACATGAGGTGTAGACGGAACAGCATATACAGAGGGGGTACATGACGTTTAGAAGGAACAGCATATACAGAGGGGGTACAAGAGGTGTTGAAGGAACAGCATATACAGAGGGGGGATATTACGTTTAGAAGGAACAGCATATACAGAGGGGGAACATGAGGTGTAGATGGAATAGCATATACAGAGGGGGTACATGAGGTGTTGAAGGAACAGCATATACAGAGGGTGTACATGAGGTGTTGAAGGAACAGCATATACAGAGGGGGGGACATGATGTGTTGACGGAACAGCATATACAGAGGGGGTACATGACGTTTAGAAGGAACAGCATATACAGAGGGGAGACATGAGGTGTAGAAGGAACAGCAATAACAGGGGGGACATGAGGTGTAGAAGGAACAGCATATACAGAAGGGGGACACGAGGTGTAGAAGGAACAGCATATACAGAGGGGGTACATGACATGTTGAAGGAACAGCATATACAGAGGGGGTACATGAGGTGTAGAAGGAACAGCATATACAGAGGGGGGACACGAGGTGTAGAAGGAACAGCATATACAGAGGGGGTACATGACATGTTGAAGGAACAGCATATACAGAGGGGGTACATGAGATGTAGAAGGAACAGCATATACAGAGGGGGGACATGAGGTGTAGAAGGAACAGCATATACAGAGGGGGTACATGACATGTTGAAGGAACAGCATATACAGAGGGGGTACATGAGGTGTAGAAGGAACAGGATATACAGAGGGGGGACATGAGGTGTAGAAGGAACAGCATATACAGAGGGGGTACATGAGGTGTTGAAGGAACAGCATATACAGAGGGGGTACATGAGATGTTGAAGGAACAGCATATACAGAGGGTGGACGTGAGGTGTAGAAGGAACAGCATATACAGAGGGGGACATAAGGTGTAGAAGGAACAGCATATACAGAGGGTGGACATGAGGTGTAGAAGGAACAGCATATACAGAGGGGGGACATGGCGTTTAGAAGGAACAGCATATACAGAGGGGGACATGACGTTTAGAAGGAACAGCATATACAGAGGGGGGACATGAGGTATAGAAGGAACAGCATATACAGAGGGGGCACATGATTGTTGAAGGAACAGCATATACAGAGGGGGTACATGAGGTGTAGAAGGAACAGCATATACAGAGGGGGTACATGACGTTTAGAAGGAACAGCATATACAGAGGGTGGACGTGAGGTGTAGAAGGAACAGCATATACAGAGGGTGGACGTGAGGTGTAGAAGGAACAGCATATACAGAGGGTGGACGTGAGGTGTAGAAGGAACAGCATATACAGAGGGGAAAACATCTCAACGCAACATGCCGACCTGGTTCGGGGCATCATTTTCAAGTTACTCCACCTCACTCAGCCATCCAAACTCTCCCATACCAGTCACTCCACTCCAGCCAGTATGTTAGGGAGTTCAGAATAGCTGTGAGTGTGTGAATTCTAGACTAGAGAGAGTGGGCTATGGGGTTGGCATATCTGTGGTTGTATACTAGCCATACCACTCCAGTCCAGCTAGTAGACTGCCAGGGAAGGGACATGGCATAACTATGGTTGTGTACTAGACAGTGACAGCTGCTATGGGGGTTCACGTCTGGGGCAGGAGCGGGCATGAACAAGCCTCACCCTCCCACCACCCAACCTGAGCCAACAACACTACACCAACACTCCCACGCACTGACTATATCAACAACACAGTACCACAGTGTCACAAGGCAGGCAGGCATCCACAACAGGTGCCACACCACACACACACACACGATAGTCTGACTGGGGCTGTGCCAATGGCAGTATATCTAGCTACTGTATCTGGGCACAGAGGTGGCATGATTCAACCCAGAGCTTACCGGACTCTTTTTCCCCACGTCTCTGGACTCCTACCGCAAGCTCTGAACCTCTTCACCTGGATCATCGCAGCTAGCTAGCTGCTATCTGAGTAGCTACTCCTGGCTAATGTCTCTGTCCAGAAACAAGCACCAATTAGCCTGGAGGTAGCCTATGCTAGGCCCATCTCCCAGCTAGCTAGCTGTTATCTGAGTGGCTACTCCTGGCTAACGTCTCTGTCCCGAAACAAGCACCAATTAGCCTGGAGGTAGCCTATGCTAGGCCCATCTCCCAGCTAGCTGAAGAGGTCCATCAGCCGGAGTGGCTTGGCTACAATACCTATTTTGCCAATTGGCCTGGACCCCTTTTACTGCCGATACGGAGCCCCGCCTATCCTTCATGACTGGTGTGCCAACGTAACCGCCCGAGGGAGCTACAACTGACTCTTCAGTCACGACGTCCAACTAAAGCCCTTCTGCTAGCCTGCTAGCCCCGGCCCGCTAGCTGTCTGAATCGCCATGTCTCCAGCCCGCCTAGCTACTCACTGGACGCTATGATCATTCGGCTACACATGCCTCTCCCTAATGTGTATATGGCTTGTCCATTGCTGTTTTGGTTAATGATTATTGTCTTATTTCCCTGTAGAGCCTCCAGCCCTGCAAAATATGCCTTAGCTAACCCTTTTGTTCCACCTCCCACACATGCGGTGACCTCACCTGGTTTAAATGGTGTCTCTAGAGACAATATCTCTCTCATCGTCACTCGATGCGTAGGTTTACCTCCACTGTATTCACATCCTACCATACCTTTGTCTGTACATTATGCCTTGAATATATTCTACCGTGCCCAGAAACCTGCTCCTTTTACTCTCTGTTCCGAACGCTCTAGACAACCAGTTCGTATAGCATTGTGCCGTACCCTTATCCTACTTCTCCTCTGTTCCTCTGGTGACGTAGAGGTTAATCCAGGCCCTGCAGTGTCTACCTCCACTCCCATCCCCCAGGCTCTCTCATTGGTTGACTTCTGCAACCGTAAAAGCATTGGTTTCATGCATGTTAACATTAGAAGCCTCCTCCCTAAGTTTGTTTTATTCACTGCTTTAGCACACTCTGCCAACCCGGATGTCCCATCCGTGTCTGAATCCTGGCTTAGCAAGGCCACCAAAAACCCTGAAATTTCCATCCCTAACTATAACATTTTCCGACTAGATAGAACTGGCAAAGGAGCGGAGATGCAATCTACTGCAGAGATAGCCTGCAGAGTTCTGTCTTACTATCCAGGTCTGTGCCCAAACAATTCGAGCTTCTACTTTTAAAAATGAACCTTTCCAGAAACCAGTCTCTCACCGTTGCCGCTTGCTATAGATCACCCTCTGCCCCCAGCTGCACGCCCAATTTTTCAGTTTTTGATTTGTTAAAAAAGTTTTAAATATCCAATAAATGTCGTTCCACTTCATGATTGTGTCCCACTTGTTGTTGATTCTTCACAAAAAAATACAGTTTTATATCTTTATGTTTGAAGCCTGAAATGTGGCAAAAGGTCGCAAAGTTCAAGGGGGCCGAATACTTTCGCAAGGCACTGTATATACACATACACATACCTATATAGATATACATATACATACACATACCTATATAGATATACATACTATTTTAAGAATGTACATGTATTATTCCCTTCAAAACCTCTAATTGGAGTAAACTAATGAACACTCAGAACACTCACCTTCAGTTTATACATCTTATACACATTTTACAGACACAATCTATTTTACAATAGTTATATTGTGTTTGTTTTTAGTCCTTCCTCTATTTCTGATGTCCATCCAGTTTGATTTATATTTGTAACTGTGCTATTTCACAACATTTCTGAACCTTTATACATTTTACAGACCCCGTATGATTTACATTGGTTATCTTGTTATTAGTCCCACCCTTCAGCTCCATCCAACCCCTCCCATCAATCTCTCAACATCATCCACTTTGGATTTCTATTTGCCATATATTTTTCAACTGTGCTGTGATGCTTCACAAAAGTACTGAACCTTTCTGTTCTTATAGTTTCTACAGATTGTAAATTAAAAATAAACATTTTTGCTGAAATAATTATTAAATTATTGATTGATTGACTATGGCTTTTTAAATCACCCAGTAGTGCTATCTGCACAGTTAGCTCCAGGAAAATGTTGCAAATCTTCATCCATTCCTGGACCTGTGACCAAAAACAAGCTACATATGGACAATAACAAAATAAATGATCTAACGACTCTGCCTCCTCACAGCAGAATCTGCAGAGCTGGGAAAATTGTATCCCCCATATATATATAACATTCTATTGGTTGCACCTTCTACTTGCCTCTTCCATTTTTGTGACTGAAGCCTTTAGTGAGAGGTCTAATGCTTTAATATTTAATAATTTCTGCCCTCCGAATTCAGATTCGTTATATAAATAGGCCCATTTAATTTTGTCTGGCTTGCCGTTCCAAATAAAATTGAACATGTTTTGTTCATATAATTTAAAAAGCAGGTCACTGGGTATAGGCAAAAGCATAAGCAAATAGGTAAACCGTCATATGCCTCATTGTCTGCGTCCGTAATGGGTCTTCGGTCAAACGACCACCCCTCATCACTGTCAAACGCTCCCTAAAACACTTCAGCGAGCAGGCCTTTCTAATCGACCTGGCCCGGGGATCCTGGAAGGATATTGACCTCATTCCGTCAGTAGAGGATGCCTGGTTATTCTTTAAAAAGTGCTTTCCTCTCCATCTTAAATAAGCATGCCCCATTCAATAAATGCAGAACCAGGAACAGAAATAGCCCTTGGTTCTCTCCAAACCTGACTGCACTTGATCAGCACAAAAACATCCTGTGGCGTACTGCATTAGCATTGAATAGCTCCCGTGATATGCAACTTCTCAGGTAAGTTAGGAACCAATATACACAGGCAGTTTGGAAAGCAAAGGCGAGGTTTTTCAAACAGAAATTTGCATCCTGTAGCACAAACTCCAAACAGTTCTGGGACACTGTAAACTCCATGGAGAATAAGAGCACCTCCTCTCAGCTGGGCACTGCACTGAGACTAGGAAGCACTGCCACCACCAATAAATCCAGGATAATTGACAATTTCGATAAGCATTTTTCTACGGCTGGCAATACTTTCCACCTGGCTACCCCTACCCTGGTCAACAGCCCTGCACCCCCCACAGCAACTTGCCCAAGCCTGCCCCATTTCTCCTTCACCCAAATCCAGATATCTGATGTTCTGAAAGAGCTGCAAAATCTGGACCCCCACAAATCAGCCAAGCTAGACAATCTGGACCGTCTCCTTCTTCCGTCTCCTTTCTGGACCGTCTCCAACCCCTATTACTAGACTGTTCAACTTCTTGTTCGTATCGTCTGAGATCGGCAAAGATTGAAAAGCTGCCAAGGTCATCCCCCTCTTCAAAGGGGGAGACACTCTAGACCCAAACTGTTACAGACCTATATCCATCCTGCCCTGCCCTGCCCTGCCTCTAGACCCAAACTATTATAGACCTATATCCATCCTGCCCTGCCCTGCCTCTAGACCCAAACTGTTACATACTGTTACATATACTGTGCAGCTGTATTCATCGACCTCACTAAGGCTTTCAACTCTGTCAATCACCTTATTCTTATCGGCAGACTCAACAGCCTTGGTTTCTCAAATGACTGCCTCGCCTGGTTCACCAACTACTTCTCAGACAGTTCAGTGTGTCAAATCGGAGGGCCTATTGTCCGGACCTCTGGCAGTCTCTATTGGGGTGCCACAGGGTTCAATTCTCGGGCCGACTCTTTTCTCTGTATACATCAATGATGTCGATCTTGCTGCTGGTGATTCTCTGATCCACCTCTACGCAGACGACACCATTCTGTATACTTCTGGCCCTTCTTTGGACACTGTGTTAACTAACCTCCAGACAAGCTTCAATGCCATACAACTCTCCTTCCGTGGCCTCCAACTGCTCTTAAATGCAAGTAAAACTAAGTGCATGCTCTTCAACCGATCGCTGCCCGCACCTGCCTGCCCATCCAGCATCACTACTCTGGACAGTTCTGACTTGTAAAGTTGTAAATTAGAACTTGTTCACAACTGGCCTACCTGGTTAAATAAAGGTGTTCTCAACTGGCCTACCTGGTTAAATAAATGTGTTCTCAACTGGCCTACCTGGTTAAATAAAGGTGTTCTCAACTGGCCTACCTGGTTAAATAAAGGTGTTCTCAACTGGCCTACCTGGTTAAATAAAGGTGTTCTCAACTGGCCTACCTGGTTAAATAAAGGTGTTCTCAACTGGCCTACCAGGTTAAATAAAGGTGTTCTCAACTGGCCTACCTGGTTAAATAAAGTGGAAATAAAAAAATAAAACATTCTCTACCAACTCTCCCTTTCTGTTCTCTACCAACTCTCCCTTTCTATTCTCTACCAACTCTCCCTTTCTATTCTCTACCAACTCTCCCTTTCTATTCTCTACCAACTCTCCCTTTCTATTCTCTACCAACTCTCCCTTCCTATTCTCTACCAACTCTCCCCTTCTATTCTCTACCAACTCTCCCTTTAAATGATCTACCAAGTATCCATGTAAATGATGTACCAACTATCCCTTTCTATTCTCTACCAACTATACCTTTAAATGATCTACCAAGTATCCCTGTAAATGATCTACCAACTATCCCTTTCTATTCTCTACCAACTATACCTTTAAATGATCTACCAAGTATCCCTGTAAATTATCTACCAACTATCCCTTTCTATTCTCTACCAACTATACCTTTAAATTATCTACCAAGTATCCATGTAAATGATCTACCAACTATCCCTTTCTATTCTCTACCAACTATACCTTTAAATGATCTACCAAGTATCCATGTAAATGATCTACCAACTATCCCTTTCTATTCTCTACCAACTATACCTTTAAATTATCTACCAACTATCCCTTTCTATTCTCTACCAACTATCCCTTTCTATTCTCTACCAACTATACCTTTAAATGATCTACCAACTATCCCTGTAAATGATCTACCAACTATTCCTTTCTATTCTCTACCAACTATACCTTTAAATTATCTACCGACTATCTCATTAAATGATCTACCAACTATCCCTTTCAATTCTCTACCAACTATCCCATTACATGGTCTACAAACTATCCCTTTAAATGATCTACCAACTATCCCTTTAAATGATCCACCAACTATCCCTTTCTATTCTCTACCAACTTTCCCTTTAAATGATCTACCAACTAACCCTTTATATGATCTGCCAACTATCCCTTTAAATAATCTATAAACTATCCCTTTAAATAATCTACCAACTATCCCTTTAAATGATCCACCAATTATCCCTTTCTATTCTCTACAAACTATCCCTTTAAATAATCTATAAACTATCCCTTTAAATAATCTACCAACTATCCCTTTAAATGATCCACCAATTATCCCTTTCTATTCTCTACAAACTCTCCATTTAAATGGTCTACCAACTATCCCTTTAATTGATCTACCAACTATCCCTTTAATTGATCTACCAACTATCCCTTTAAATTATCTACCAACTATCCCTTTAAAGGAGCTACCAACTATCCCTTTAAATGATCCACCAATTATCCCTTTCTATTCTCTACAAACTATCCATTTAAATGGTCTACCAACTATCCCTTTAATTGATCTACCAACTATCCCTTTAAATGATCTACCAACTATTCCTTTAAATTATCTACCAACTATCCCTTTAAAGGATCTACCAACTATCCCTTTAAAGGATCTACCAACTATCCCTTTAAATGATATACCAACTATCCCTTTAAATGATCTACCAACTATCCCTTTCTATTCTCTACCAACTATCCCTTTAAAGGATCTACCAACTATCCCTTTCTATTCTTTACCAACTATCCCTTTAAAGGATCTACCAACTATCCATTTAAATGATCTACCAACTATCCCTTTCAATTATTTTAAAAGGACTCACAAGCCCGGAAGTAGCCAATTGCTGGGTAATTATGAGACTTGGAAACTGTGGCAAGGCAAGAATGGCACAAAGGAAAAGGATGATGATCTCTGAGGTCAGTGTTGCATTTTTTCCAGCAGGGGGCATAATAATACTAATACATCGGAGAGAAGGAACGCTACTGCGCTCACAGGGATCACAATAATTGCCTCATACTTTTTTTCCAGAATAGGCTACACAAGAAAATGTATGTTTTTTTTTTATTCTTACTGTTATTCAAGGTCAGTTGATATAGTCCTTCCTACCTCACTGGAAGACGTGGTAATGGTGTGCTACAAGGTCTCACGAGTGGCGCAGCGGGTCTAAAGCATTGCACCTCAGTGCAACGAGGAGTAACTACGGTACCTGGTTTGAATCCAGGCCGTGATTGGGAGTCAAATAGGGTGGCACACAATTGGCCTAGTGTCGTCCGGGATAGGCCATCATTTTAAATAAGAATTTGTTCTTAAACTGACTTGCCGAGTTAAATCCGGATTCCGTAAGTAAATGGCCCCTTCATACACCTCTCTGTAAGGTAAGATAATGACAGTCGGTTGAATATATTAACACTGTTGCTAAACATTGGAATTTCTTCCCCGGTAGTTATTTTTAGCATCTCCTCTTTTACGAGTGATGACACCCTCTCCTTAATACCACAGACCCCACCTTCAGGGAAACTCCCAGAAGGCTTTGTGTGTAAAGGGGACAACGTGGAATGCTTTGATCTAACAGCTCCAATAGAGAGTCCCCTTTCCTTCTCAATTCACTGGGCTTTATTGACTTGATTTATTAGGAAACATTTTAAAAGCTAGTGAAAAAGATAATTAACAAAAGTTAAATAAACAATAAAAGATTAACAAGTAAACATTATACTCACAAAACGTTTCAAAAGAATAGAGACAATTACAATTATTATATTATGACTATATACAGTGTTACGACGATGTGATTTTACCCAATAGATATGTGAGATTATCTGAGGGAAATATGTGTCTCTAATATGGTCATACATTTGGCAGGAGGTTAGAAAGTGCAGCTCAGTCTCCACCTCATTTTGTGGGCAGTGAGCACATTGCCTGTCTTCTCTTGAGAGCTGCCTTCAGCGGTCTTTCTCTATAGCAAGGCTATGGTCACTGAATCTACATAGTCAAAACTTTCCTTAGTTTTGGGTCAGTCACAGTGGTCAAGTATTCTGCCACTGTGTACTCGATTTAGGGCCAAATAGCATTCTAGTTCGCTCTGTTTTTTGGTTAATTCTTTCCAATGTGTCAAGCAATTATAATTTAATTTTTTCATGATTTGGTTGGGTCTAATTGTGTTGCTGTCCTGGGGCTCTGCGGGGTCTGTTTGTGTTTGTGAACAGAGCCCCAGGACCAGCTTGCTTAGGGGACTCTTCTCCAGGTTCATCTCTTTGTTATGGAAGGTTTGGGAGTTGCTTCCTTTTAGGGGGTTGTAGAATTTAATGGCTCTTTTCTGGATTTTGATAATTAGTGTGTGTCTGCCTAATTCTGCTCTGCATGCATTATTTGGTGTTTTAAGTTGTACAAAGAGGATATTTTTTGCAGAAGTCTACATACAGAGTCTCAATTTGGTGTTTGTCCCATTTTGTGAATTCTTGGTTGGTCAGCGGACCCCAGACCTCACAACCATGAAGGTCAATGGGTTCTATAACTGATTCAAGTATTTTTAGCCAGATCCTAATTGATATGTTTAATTTTATGTTCCATTTGATGGCGTAGAAAGTCTCTCAGATTGTTCACAGCTTTGTGGAAGTTACCTGTGGTGCTGATGTTTAAACCGAGGTAGGTATAGTGTTTAGTGTGCTCTAGATGGAATTTGTTTTCGTTGTCCTGGCAACTGGACCTTTTTTGGAACACTATTATTTTTGACACTACCCCTCCTAACCCGACCACAGTCCCCCTCTCTCTACCCCTCCTAACCCGACCACAGTCCCCCTCTCTCTACCCCTCCTAACCCAACCACAGTCCCCCTCTCTCTCTACCCCTCCTAACCCGACCACAGTCCCCCTCTCTCTACCCCTCCTAACCCAACCACAGTCCCCCTCTCTCTCTACCCCTCCTAACCCGACCACAGTCCCCCTCTCTCTCTACCCCTTCTAACCCGACCACTATCCCCCTCTCTCTCTCTACCCCTCCTAACCCGACCACAGTCCCCCTCTCTCTACCCCTCCTAACCCGACCACAGTCCCCCTCTCTCTACCCCTCCTAACCCGACCACAGTCCCCCTCTCTCTCTCTCTACCCCTCCTAACCCGACCACAGTCCCCCTCTCTCTACCCCTCCTAACCCGACCACCGTCCCCCTCTCTCTACCCCTTCTAACCCGACCACAGTCCCCCTCTCTCTCTACCCCTCCTAACCCGACCACTATCCCCCTCTCTCTACCCCTTCTAACCCGACCACTATCCCCCTCTCTCTACCCCTCCTAACCCGACCACAGTCCCCCTCTCTCTACCCCTCCTAACCCGACCACTATCCCCCTCTCTCTACCCCTCCTAACCCGACCACTATCCCCCTCTCTCTCTCTACCCCTCCTAACCCGACCACTATCCCCCTCTCTCTCTCTACCCCTCCTAACCCGACCACTATCCCCCTCTCTCTCTCTACCCCTCCTAACCCGACCACTATCCCCCTCTCTCTCTCTACCCCTCCTAACCCGACCACAGTCCCCCTCTCTCTACCCCTCCTAACCCGACCACAGTCCCCCTCTCTCTCTACCCCTCCTAACCCGACCACAGTCCCCCTCTCTCTCTACCCCTCCTAACCCGACCACAGTCCCCCTCTCTCTCTACCCCTCCTAACCCGACCACAGTCCCCCTCTCTCTTCCCCTCCTAACCCGACCACAGTCCCCCTCTCTCTCTACCCCTCCTAACCCGACCACAGTCCCCCTCTCTCTCTACCCCTCCTAACCCAACCACAGTCCCCCTCTCTCTCTACCCCTCCTAACCCGACCACTATCCCCCTCTCTCTACCCCTCCTAACCCGACCACTATCCCCCTCTCTCTCTCTACCCCTCCTAACCCGACCACTATCCCCCTCTCTCTCTCTACCCCTCCTAACCCGACCACTATCCCCCTCTCTCTCTCTACCCCTCCTAACCCGACCACTATCCCCCTCTCTCTCTCTACCCCTCCTAACCCGACCACAGTCCCCCTCTCTCTACCCCTCCTAACCCGACCACAGTCCCCCTCTCTCTCTACCCCTCCTAACCCGACCACAGTCCCCCTCTCTCTCTACCCCTCCTAACCCGACCACAGTCCCCCTCTCTCTCTACCCCTCCTAACCCGACCACAGTCCCTCTCTCTCTACCCCTCCTAACCCGACCACAGTCCCCCTCTCTCTACCCCTCCTAACCCGACCACAGTCCCCCTCTCTCTCTACCCCTCCTAACCCGACCACAGTCCCCCTCTCTCTCTACCCCTCCTAACCCGACCACAGTCCCCCTCTCTCTCTACCCCTCCTAACCCGACCACAGTCCCCCTCTCTCTACCCCTCCTAACCCGACCACAGTCCCTCTCTCTCTACCCCTCCTAACCCGACCACAGTCCCCCTCTCTCTACCCCTCCTAACCCGACCACAGTCCCCCTCTCTCTCTACCCCTCCTAACCCGACCACAGTCCCCCTCTCTCTCTACCCCTCCTAACCCAACCACTATCCCCCATCTCTTCTTAATGATGGCTAAAATATTTGTCTTTCCCTTGTTGGTCACTGAGACGACAGAGAGAGTCCTTCAACATCAATGACCTCTTTATTCTCCGATGTTGATCATTATGACATCATTGGTCTGCTATTCCATAATGGTTGTAGTAGTTTGCTCACCACTGACCTCTGACCTGTGGCATAGATAGGACACCTGCAGTACTGAAGGAAAGGCCGTGAGACTGTGAGCAACCGGCTGCAAACGAGGAGACTGCTGACAGTGGGAACTCCCGTGGGTCCTATGATGTGGAGAGGAGGGGAGAGGTGTGTGTGTGTGTGTGTGTGTGTGTGTGTGTGTGACAGATTGTGTAATTGGTCAGAGTTAATCCCATTTTAACACACCACACACACAATAAGGTGTGAAGTGGCCAGCACGGTGAGTGGATCATAGACCTGTCTTGCATTACAATAGAGGTGAGAAGTAGTGTGGGGGGGTGAGGAGGGGGGTTCAAATGCCCCATACATTCACTAAGGGTCATTATGTAGGTCACATTGTTAGGATAATACACCATTAAGATTGTAAAAGAGAAGGTCCCACAGTAAATGCAGCTGGACGTCAAGTACAGGTTAGACCGGATAATGACACCTGGCAACGCATCCCAAGTGGCACCCTGTTCTCTGTTTTAGTGCACTGCTTTTTGACCAGGGTCCAGAGGGTCCACTATGTAGGGAATAGGGCGCCATTTGGGACCTGATAATAAGAGGTACATAGTCTATTGGTAAATAGCCCACCCATTTTCACCTACCTCATCCCCATACTGTTTTTATTTATTTATTTTTCTGCTCTTTTGCACACCAATATCTCTACCTGTACATAACCATCTGATCATTTATCACTCCAGTGTTAATCTGCATAATTGTAATTATTCGCCTACCTTCTCATGCCTTTTGCACACAATGTATATATAGACTCCCCTTTTTTTCTACTGTGTTATTGACTTGTTAATTGTTTACTCCATGTGTAACTCTGTGTTGTCTGTTCACACTGCTATGCCTTATCTTGGCCAGGTCGCAGTTGCAAATGAGAACTTGTTCTCAACTAGCCTACCTAGTTAAATAAAGGTAAAATAAATACAATTAAAATAAAAAACATAGGGAATAGGGTGCCATTTGACCAGGGCACTATTCTCTATAGGGAATAGGGTGCCAATTGGGATGCACACTACATAGGGAATAGGGTGCCATTTGACCAGGGCACTATTCTCTATAGGGAATAGGGTGCCAATTGGGATGCACACTACATAGGGAATAGGGTGCCATTTGACCAGGGCACTATTCTCTATAGGGAATAGGGTGCCAATTGGGATGCACACTACATAGGGAATAGGGTGCCAATTGGGATGCACACTACATAGGGAATAGGGTGCCAATTGGGATGCACACTACATAGGGAATAGGGTGCCAATTGGGATGGTGAAATAAAAAATACAAAAAAAAAAAGGTGTTGGATTTGATTTGATTTGAGAAGGTGAGAAAGAAAGAGCTTTGTCACACTGACCCTCGAATAGTTCCTCGAATGGTTCCTTGAATGGTTCCTTGAATGGTTCCTCGAATAGTTCCTCGAATGGTTCCTTGAATGGTTCCTCGAATGGTTCCTCTAATGGTTCCTCTAATGGTTCCTCTAATGGTTCCTCGAATGGTTCCTTGAATGGTTCCTTGAATGGTTCCTCGAATGGTTCCTCTAATGGTTCCTCTAATGGTTCCTCGAATGGTTCCTCTAATGGTTCCTCGAATGGTTCCTCTAATGGTTCCTCGAATGGTTCCTGTAATGGTTCCTCGAATGGTTCCTCTAATGGTTCCTCGAATGGTTCCTCTAATGGTTCCTCGAATGGTTCCTCTAATGGTTCCTCTAATGGTTCCTCGAATGGTTCCTCTAATGGTTCCTCGAATGGTTCCTTGAATGGTTCCTCGAATGGTTCCTCAAATGGTTCCTCGAATGGTTCCTCTAATGGTTCCTCTAATGGTTCCTCGAATGGTTCCTCTAATGGTTCCTCGAATGGTTCCTCTAATGGTTCCTCTAATGGTTCCTCTAATGGTTCCTCTAATGGTTCCTCGAATGGTTCCTCTAATGGTTCCTCTAATGGTTCCTCTAATGGTTCCTCGAATGGTTCCTCTAATGGTTCCTCGAATGGTTCCTCTAATGGTTCCTCTAATGGTTCCTCGAATGGTTCCTCAAATGGTTCCTCGAATGGTTCCTCTAATGGTTCCTCGAATGGTTCCTCTAATGGTTCCTCGAATGGTGTGGAAACAGTGATCAAAGAAGACATTTGGTCGGGGCTTTTATGGGCTTCTATTTTCCCATCAAATTAACAAGCGTTGCTTAACCAAGAGGACGGCGGTTCAAGTCCTGCGCACAGCTGGTCTAAAGTAGTGCACTATATAGGTAATACGGCTCTGGTCTAAAGTAGTGCACTATATAGGGAATAGGGCTCTGGTCTAAAGTAGTGCACTATATAGGTAATAGGGCTCTGGTCTAAAGTAGTGCACTACATAGAGAATAGGGCTCTGGTCTAAAGTAGTGTTCTATATAGGTAATAGGGCTCTGGTCTAAAGTAGTGCACTACATAGGGAATAGGGCTCTGGTCTAAAGTAGTGTTCTATATAGGGAATAGGGCTCTGGTCTAAAGTAGTGTTCTATATAGGGAATAGGGCCCTGGTCTAAAGAAGTGTTCTATATAGGGAATAGGGCCCTGGTCTAAAGAAGTGTTCTATATAGGGAATAGGGCCCTGGTCTAAAGTAGTGTTCTATATAGGGAATAGGGTGTTATTTGGGACACGTCCTGACGTCTCTGCCTAAATGAAGCATTCCTGGGATACTATTCCAGGTCAGTCAGAATTCCTGGGATGACGTTCCGGGTTGGTATTCTTGGATGTCCTGGAACACAAAGGGCAACGTTGGCATGGCTGGCACGCTCGCTTGGACGGAGGGAAGGTTTATAGGGGCACCAGCTGTTATGGGACATCAGCTGGTCGTAAGAACATCACTGAGGTCAAGCCTGGCAGTGGTCTGTCTGTATGTATGTGTGTGTGTGTGTGTGTGTGTGTGTGTGTGTGTGTGTGTGTGTGTGTGTGTATGTGTGTGTGTGTGTTTGTGTGCAGATGGTGGCATACACATAACTTGGGAGGCCTAACCGTCAAGGGAATTTAACCAGGTGGGTGTGGATCAAATATCTCTCCGGGACACCGTGTTGATACACAATAGATTAGACCGAAGCCCTGTTAGGAATGATGCTCTTATTCCACTCTGGTAAATGTATAGGAGAGAGTGTGGGAACGGTATGTTAGGGTAGTGTTAGGATGAAATAAATCAAATCACCAGCACCATATAATGTCTGCTGTATTTTCTGACCAAATCAAGGATTCGTAAACAAACAACAAAAAACAACAACAATTTTTCTAATCTTAGATCAAACGATTGGTCCCTATACAAGGCATACAAAAACAGCGTTATGATTACGTGAAGTACAGTTGATATTAAAATACAACGTGAAACACAAACATCAAATAAATGCCCGCTACTTGTATGTGAGCGCTCTTTCTTAAAATCATCACATTGTCTCCATAGAAACACTGCATCACCTTCACCAACGGTGTTGTTTTTAAAAAAAACAATGTTTTGTCATTCTGAGGTAGTGACAAAGGCATCTGAATCAATATGTTCTGAATGGCCGACACTATCCTCTTAGAAATTCAGATGAAAGACACACACACACACACACACACACACACACACCCACACCAACAGAAGCAGTCCATCAGATGAAACCACAAGACGAAGAGGGAGGGGCAGAAAGAGGTAATGATGTCATCTTGTGGCTCAGACGGATAAGTGTGTGTGTGTGTGTGTGTGTGTGTGTGTGTGTGTGTGTGTGTGTGTGTGTGTGTGTGTGTGTGTGTGTGTGTGTGTGTGTATATATATGTGTGTATGTGTGTGTGTGTGTGTGTGCAGATAAACTAAGCTGGGTTTGAGATAATTGGGACATTTTCAGAAAGGTGATGTCATTCTTCCACCACTAGCCTACCCCTCTCCCTGCGTCCATCTTTCGCCCTCCCTCCATCCCTCTCCCTCCCTCTATCCCTCTCTCCCTCCCTCTATCCCCATCTCCCTCCATCCATCCCTATATCCATCTCCCCTATCCCTCCCTCCCTCCCTCCCCATCTCCCTCCATCCATCCCTATATCCATCTCCCCTATCCCTCCCTCCCTCCCTCCCTACCTCCCTCCCTCCCTCCCTCCTTCCCTCGCCCTCCCCCTCTCCCTCCATCCATCTCCCCTCTCCCTCCATCCCTCCCTCCCTCCCTCCATCCCCCTCTCCCTCCATCCATCCCTCCATCCATCTCCTCCCTCCCTCCCTCTTTGAATCTCAATGTAGGCGGTGAATTATCTTCTGAATAGACAGGGGTGTAAACTCCACCTCCCACTGAGCTACTGGCTGTGATGTAGGAGATGTTTAATACTGTGTGTTTGTGTGTGTGGACGGGAGGTAGCCGTATCTGCCCACCATCATCAGTCACCCACTGAGACCAATCACTTAAAAAGCTGCCAGGCTTCCAGGCTAGTAGGGGCTTGTGATGCTGAGGTTGGGGGAGAGGATCTGATGGGGTTGGGGATCTGGTGGGGTTGGGGATCTGATGGGGTTGGGGATCTGGCGAGGTTGGGGCTCTGGTGAGTTTGGGGCTCTGGTGAAGTTGGGGATCTGGTGAGGTTGGGGCCCTGGTGAGGTAGGGGCTCTGTTGAGGTTGGGGCTTCGGTGAGGTTGGGGCTCTGTTGAGGTTGGGTCTCTGTTGAGGTTGGGGATCTGGTGAGGTTGGGGCTCTGGTGGGGTTGTGGCTCTGGTGAGGTTGGGGCTCTGGTGAGGTTGGGGCTCTGGTGGGGTTGGAGCTCTGGTGAGGTTGGGGCTCTGGTGGGGTTGGGGCTCTGGTGAGGTTGGGGCTCTGGTGAGGTTGTGGCTCTGGTGAGGTTGGGGCTCTGGTGAGGTTGGGGATCTGGTGAGGTTGGGGCTCTGTTGAGGTTGGGGCTCTGTTGAGGTTGGGGCTCTGGTGAGGTTGGGGATCTGGTTAGGTTGGGGCTCTGGTGAGTTTTGGGCTCAGGTGAGGTTGGGGCTCTGGTGAGTTTGGGGCTCTGGTCAGGTTGGGGATCTGGTGAGGTTGGGGCTCTGGTGAGGTTGGGGCTCTGTTGAGGTTGGGGCTCTGGTGAGGTTGGGGCTCTGGTGAGGTTGGGGCTCTGGTGAGGTTGGGGCTCTGTTGAGGTTGGTGCTCTGGTGAGGTTGGGGCTCTGGTGAGGTTGGGGATCTGGTGAGGTTGGGGCTCTTGGTAGGTTGGGGATCTGGTGAGGTTGGGGCTCTGGTGAGGTTGGGGCTCTGTTGAGGTTGGGGCTCTGGTGAGGTTGGGGCTCTGGTGCGTATGGGGCTCATGTGAGGTTGGGGATCTGTTGAGATTGGGGCTGTGTTGAGGTTGGGGCTGTGTTGAGGTTGGGGCTCTGGTGAGGTTGGGGCTCTGGTGAGGTTGGGGCTCTGGTGAGGTTGGGGCTCTGTTGAGGTTGGGGCTCTGGTGAGTTTGGGGCTCTGGTGAAGTTGGGGATCTGGTGAGATTGGGGCCCTGGTGAGGTTGGGGCTCTGTTGAGGTTGGGTTTTCGGTGAGGTTGGGGCTCTGTTGAGGTTGGGTCTCTGTTGAGGTTGGGGATCTGGTGAGGTTGGGGCTCTGGTGGGGTTGTGGCTCTGGTGAGGTTGGGGCTCTGGTGAGGTTGGGGCTCTGGTGGGGTTGGGGCTCTGGTGAGGTTGGGGCTCTGGTGGGGTTGGGGCTCTGGTGAGGTTGGGGCTCTGGTGAGGTTGTGGCTCTGGTGAGGTTGGGGCTCTGTTGAGGTTGGGGATCTGGTGAGGTTGGGGCTCTGTTGAGGTTGGGGCTCTGTTGAGGTTGGGGCTCTGTTGAGGTTGGGGCTCTGGTGAGGTTGGGGATCTGGTTAGGTTGGTGCTCTGGTGAGTTTTGGGCTCTGGTTAGGTTGGGGCTTTGGTGAGTTTTGGGCTCAGGTGAGGTTGGGGCTCTGGTGAGGTTGGGGATCTGTTGAGGTTGGGGCCCTGGTGAGGTTGGGGCCCTGGTGAGGTTGGGTCTCTGGTGAGGTTGGGTCTCTGGTGAGGTTGGGGCTCTGGTGAGGTTGGGGCTCTGTTGAGGTTGGGGCTCTGGTGAGGTTGGGGATCTGGTGAGGTTGGGGCTCTGGTGCGTATGGGGCTCATGTGAGGTTGGGGATCTGTTGAGGTTGGGGCTCTATTGAGGTTGGGGCTCTTGTTAGTTCAGGGCTCTGGTGAGGTTGGGGCTCTCGTGAGTTTGGGGCTCTGGTCAGGTTGTGGATCTGGTGAGGTTGGGGCTCTGTTGAGGTTGGGGCCCTGGTGAGGTTGGGTCTCTGGTGAGGTTGGGGCTCTGGTGAGGTTGGGGCTCTGTTGAGGTTGGGGCTCTGGTGAGGTTGGGGATCTGGTGAGGTTGGGGCTCTGGTGCGTATGGGGCTCATGTGAGGTTGGGGATCTGTTGAGGTTGGGGCTGTGTTGAGGTTGGGGCTGTGTTGAGGTTGGGGCACTGGTGAGGTTGGGGCTCTGGTGAGGTTGGGGCTCTGGTGAGGTTGGGGCTCTGGTGAGGTTGGGGATCTGTTGAGGTTGGGGCTGTGTTGAGGTTGGGGCTGTGTTGAGGTTGGGGCTCTGGTGCGTATGGGGCTCATGTGAGGTTGGGGATCTGTTGAGGTTGGGGCTCTATTGAGGTTGGGGCTCTTGTTAGTTCAGGGCTCTGGTGAGGTTGGGGCTCTGGTGAGTTTGGGGCTCTGGTCAGGTTGTGGATCTGGTGAGGTTGGGGCTCTGTTGAGGTTGGGGCCCTGGTGAGGTTGGGTCTCTGGTGAGGTTGGGGCTCTGGTGAGGTTGGGGCTCTGTTGAGGTTGGGGCTCTGGTGAGGTTGGGGATCTGGTGAGGTTGGGGCTCTGGTGCGTATGGGGCTCATGTGAGGTTGGGGATCTGTTGAGGTTGGGGCTGTGTTGAGGTTGGGGCTGTGTTGAGGTTGGGGCTCTGGTGAGGTTGGGGCTCTGGTGAGGTTGGGGCTCTGGTGAGGTTGGGGCTCTGGTGAGGTTGGGGCTCTGTTGAGGTTGGGGCTCTGGTGAGTTTGGGGCTCTGGTGAAGTTGGGGATCTGGTGAGGTTGGGGCCCTGGTGAGGTAGGGGCTCTGTTGAGGTTGGGGCTTCGGTGAGGTTGGGGCTCTGTTGAGGTTGGGTCTCTGGTGAGGTTGGGGCTCTGGTGAGGTTGGGGATCTGGTGAGGTTGGGGCTCTGTTGAGGTTGGGGCCCTGGTGAGGTTGGGTCTCTGGTGAGGTTGCGTCTCTGGTGAGGTTGGGGCTCTGGTGAGGTTGGGGCTCTGTTGAGGTTGGGGCTCTGGTGAGGTTGGGGATCTGGTGAGGTTGGGGCTCTGGTGAGTTTGGGGCTCAGGTGAGGTTGGGGATCTGTTGAGGTTGGGGCTGTGTTGAGGTTGGGTCTCTGGTGAGGTTGGGGCTCTGGTGAGGTTGGGGCTCTGGGGGCTCTGTTAAGGTTGGGGCTCTGGTGAGGTTGGGGATCTGGTGAGGTTGGGGCTCTTGGTAGGTTGGGGATCTGGTGAGGTTGGGGCTCTGGTGAGGTTGGGGCTCTGGTGAGGTTGGGGCTCTGTTGAGTTTGGGGCTCTGTTGAGGTTGGGGCTCTGTTGAGGTTGGGGCTCTGGTGAGGTTGGGGATCTGGTGAGGTACGGGCTCAATTGAGGTTGGGGCTCTGATGAGGTTCGGGCTCTGGTGAGGTTGGGGCTCTGTTGAGGTTGGGGCTCTGGTCAGGTTGGGGATCTGGTGAGGTTGGGGCTCTGTTGAGATTGGGGATCTGGTGAGAATGGGGCTCTGGTGAGGTTGGGGCTCTGGTGAGGTTGGTCTCTGTTGAGGTTGGGGCTCTGGTGAGGTTGGGGCTCTGTTGAGGTTGGGGCTCTGGTGAGGTTGGGGATCTGGTGAGGTTGGGGCTCTTGGTAGGTTGGGGATCTGGTGAGGTTGGGGCTCTGGTGAGGTTGGGGCTCTGTTGAGGTTGGGGCTCTGTTGAGGTTGGGGCTCTGGTGAGGTTGGGGCTCTGGTGAGGTACGGGCTCTATTGAGGTTGGGGCTCTGATGAGGTTGGGGCTCTGGTGAGGTTGGTGCTCTGTTGAGGTTGGGGCTCTTGTTAGTTCAGGGCTCTGGTGAGGTTGGGGCTCTGGTGAGTTTGGGGCTCTGGTCAGGTTGTGGATCTGGTGAGGTTGGGGCTCTGTTGAGGTTGGGGCCCTGGTGAGGTCGGGTCTCTGGTGAGGTTGGGTCTCTGGTGAGGTTGGGGCTCTGGTGAGGTTGGGGCTCTGGTAAGTATGGGGCTCATGTGAGGTTGGGGATCTGTTGAGGTTGAGGCTGTGTTGAGGTTGGGGCTGTGTTGAGGTTGGGGCTCTGGTGAGGTTGGGGCTCTGGTGAGGTTGGGGCTCTGGTGAGGTTGGGGCTCTGTTGAGGTTGGGGCTCTGTTGAGGTTGGGGCTCTGTTGAGGTTGGGGCTCTGGTGAGGTTGGGGCTCTGGTGAGGTTGGGGCTCTGTTGAGGTTGGGACTCTGGTGAGGTTGGGGCTCTGGTGCGTATGGGGCTCATGTGAGGTTGGGGATCTGTTGAGATTGGGGCTGTGTTGAGGTTGGGGCTGTGTTGAGGTTGGGGCTCTGGTGAGGTTGGGGCTCTGGTGAGTTTGGGGCTCTGGTGAGGTTGGGGCTCTGGTGAGGTTGGGGCTCTGTTGAGGTTGGGGCTCTGGTGAGTTTGGGGCTCTGGTGAAGTTGGGGATCTGGTGAGGTTGGGGCCCTGGTGAGGTAGGGGCTCTGTTGAGGTTGGGGCTTCGGTGAGGTTGGGGCTCTGTTGAGGTTGGGTCTCTGTTGAGGTTGGGGATCTGGTGAGGTTGGGGCTCTGGTGGGGTTGTGGCTCTGGTGAGGTTGGGGCTCTGGTGAGGTTGGGGCTCTGGTGGGGTTGGGGCTCTGGTGAGGTTGGGGCTCTGGTGGGGTTGGGGCTCTGGTGAGGTTGGGGCTCTGGTGAGGTTGTGGCTCTGGTGAGGTTGGGGCTCTGTTGAGGTTGGGGATCTGGTGAGGTTGGGGCTCTGTTGAGGTTGGGGCTCTGTTGAGGTTGGGGCTCTGGTGAGGTTGGGGATCTGGTTAGGTTGGGGCTCTGGTGAGTTTTGGGCTCAGGTGAGGTTGGGGCTCTGGTGAGTTTGGGGCTCTGGTCAGGTTGGGGATGTGGTGAGGTTGGGGCTCTGGTGAGGTTGGGGCTCTGGTGAGGTTGGGGCTCTGGTGAGGTTGGGGCTCTGTTGAGGTTGGGGCTCTGGTGAGTTTGGGGCTCTGGTGAAGTTGGGGATCTGGTGAGGTTGGGGCCCTGGTGAGGTAGGGGCTCTGTTGAGGTTGGGGCTTCGGTGAGGTTGGGGCTCTGTTGAGGTTGGGTCTCTGTTGAGGTTGGGGATCTGGTGAGGTTGGGGCTCTGGTGGGGTTGTGGCTCTGGTGAGGTTGGGGCTCTGGTGAGGTTGGGGCTCTGGTGGGGTTGGGGCTCTGGTGAGGTTGGGGCTCTGGTGGGGTTGGGGCTCTGGTGAGGTTGGGGCTCTGGTGAGGTTGTGGCTCTGGTGAGGTTGGGGCTCTGTTGAGGTTGGGGATCTGGTGAGGTTGGGGCTCTGTTGAGGTTGGGGCTCTGTTGAGGTTGGGGCTCTGGTGAGGTTGGGGATCTGGTTAGGTTGGGGCTCTGGTGAGTTTTGGGCTCAGGTGAGGTTGGGGCTCTGGTGAGTTTGGGGCTCTGGTCAGGTTGGGGATCTGGTGAGGTTGGGGCTCTGGTGAGGTTGGGGCTCTGTTGAGGTTGGGGCTCTGGTGAGGTTGGGGCTCTGGTGAGGTTGGGGCTCTGGTAAGGTTGGGGCTCTGTTGAGGTTGGTGCTCTGGTGAGGTTGGGGCTCTGGTGAGGTTGGGGATCTGGTGAGGTTGGGGCTCTTGGTAGGTTGGGGATCTGGTGAGGTTGGGGCTCTGGTGAGGTTGGGGCTCTGTTGAGGTTGGGGCTCTGGTGAGGTTGGGGCTCTGGTGCGTATGGGGCTCATGTGAGGTTGGGGATCTGTTGAGATTGGGGCTGTGTTGAGGTTGGGGCTGTGTTGAGGTTGGGGCTCTGGTGAGGTTGGGGCTCTGGTGAGGTTGGGGCTCTGGTGAGGTTGGGGCTCTGTTGAGGTTGGGGCTCTGGTGAGTTTGGGGCTCTGGTGAAGTTGGGGCTCTGGTGAGGTTGGGGCCCTGGTGAGGTAGGGGCTCTGTTGAGGTTGGGGCTTCGGTGAGGTTGGGGCTCTGTTGAGGTTGGGTCTCTGTTGAGGTTGGGGATCTGGTGAGGTTGGGGCTCTGGTGGGGTTGTGGCTCTGGTGAGGTTGGGGCTCTGGTGAGGTTGGGGCTCTGGTGGGGTTGGGGCTCTGGTGAGGTTGGGGCTCTGGTGGGGTTGGGGCTCTGGTGAGGTTGGGGCTCTGGTGAGGTTGTGGCTCTGGTGAGGTTGGGGCTCTGTTGAGGTTGGGGATCTGGTGAGGTTGGGGCTCTGTTGAGGTTGGGGCTCTGTTGAGGTTGGGGCTCTGGTGAGGTTGGGGATCTGGTTAGGTTGGGGCTCTGGTGAGTTTTGGGCTCTGGTTAGGTTGGGGCTTTGGTGAGTTTTGGGCTCAGGTGAGGTTGGGGCTCTGGTGAGGTTGGGGATCTGTTGAGGTTGGGGCCCTGGTGAGGTTGGGGCCCTGGTGAGGTTGGGTCTCTGGTGAGGTTGGGTCTCTTGTGAGGTTGGGGCTCTGGTGAGGTTGGGGCTCTGTTGAGGTTGGGGCTCTGGTGAGGTTGGGGATCTGGTGAGGTTGGGGCTCTGGTGCGTATGGGGCTCATGTGAGGTTGGGGATCTGTTGAGGTTGGGGCTCTATTGAGGTTGGGGCTCTTGTTAGTTCAGGGCTCTGGTGAGGTTGGGGCTCTGGTGAGTTTGGGGCTCTGGTCAGGTTGTGGATCTGGTGAGGTTGGGGCTCTGTTGAGGTTGGGGCCCTGGTGAGGTTGGGTCTCTGGTGCGTATGGGGCTCATGTGAGGTTGGGGCTCTGTTGAGGTTGGGGCTCTGGTGAGGTTGGGGATCTGGTGAGGTTGGGGCTCTGGTGCGTATGGGGCTCATGTGAGGTTGGGGATCTGTTGAGGTTGGGGCTGTGTTGAGGTTGGGGCTGTGTTGAGGTTGGGTCTCTGGTGAGGTTGGGGCTCTGGTGAGGTTGGGGCTCTGGTGAGGTTGGGGCTCTGGTGAGGTTGGGGATCTGTTGAGGTTGGGGCTGTGTTGAGGTTGGGGCTGTGTTGAGGTTGGGGCTCTGGTGCGTATGGGGCTCATGTGAGGTTGGGGATCTGTTGAGGTTGGGGCTCTATTGAGGTTGGGGCTCTTGTTAGTTCAGGGCTCTGGTGAGGTTGGGGCTCTGGTGAGTTTGGGGCTCTGGTCAGGTTGTGGATCTGGTGAGGTTGGGGCTCTGTTGAGGTTGGGGCCCTGGTGAGGTTGGGTCTCTGGTGAGGTTGGGGCTCTGGTGAGGTTGGGGCTCTGTTGAGGTTGGGGCTCTGGTGAGGTTGGGGATCTGGTGAGGTTGGGGCTCTGGTGCGTATGGGGCTCATGTGAGGTTGGGGATCTGTTGAGGTTGGGGCTGTGTTGAGGTTGGGGCTGTGTTGAGGTTGGGGCTCTGGTGAGGTTGGGGCTCTGGTGAGGTTGGGGCTCTGGTGAGGTTGGGGCTCTGGTGAGGTTGGGGCTCTGTTGAGGTTGGGGCTCTGGTGAGTTTGGGGCTCTGGTGAAGTTGGGGATCTGGTGAGGTTGGGGCCCTGGTGAGGTAGGGGCTCTGTTGAGGTTGGGGCTTCGGTGAGGTTGGGGCTCTGTTGAGGTTGGGTCTCTGTTGAGGTTGGGGATCTGGTGAGGTTGGGGCTCTGGTGGGGTTGTGGCTCTGGTGAGGTTGGGGCTCTGGTGAGGTTGGGGCTCTGGTGGGGTTGGGGCTCTGGTGAGGTTGGGGCTCTGGTGGGGTTGGGGCTCTGGTGAGGTTGGGGCTCTGGTGAGGTTGTGGCTCTGGTGAGGTTGGGGCTCTGTTGAGGTTGGAGCTCTGGTGAGGTTGGGGCTCTGGTGAGGTTGGGGATCTGGTGAGGTTGGGGCTCTGTTGAGGTTGGGGCTCTGTTGAGGTTGGGGCTCTGGTGAGGTTGGGGCTCTGTTGAGGTTGGGGCTTTGTAGAGGTTGGGGCTCTGGTGAGGTTGGGGCTCTGGTGGGGTTGGGGCTCTGGTGAGGTTGGGGCTCTGGTGAGGTTGGGGATCTGGTGGGGTTGGGGATCTGGTGGGGTTGGGGATCTGGTGAGTTTGGGGCTCTGGTCGGGTTGGGGGTCTGGTGAGGTTGGGGCTCTGGTGAAGTTGGGGTTCTGGTGAGGTTTGGGCTCTGTTGAGGTTGGGGCTCTGGTGAGGTTGGGGCTCTGGTGAGGTTGGGGCTCTGGTGAGGTTGTGGCTCTGGTGAGGTTGGGGCTCTGTTGAGGTTGTGGCTCTGGTGAGGTTGGGGCTCTGTTGAGGTTGGGGCTCTGGTGAGGTTGGGGCTCTGGTGAGGTTGGGGATCTGGTGAGGTTGGGGCTCTTGGTAGGTTGGGGATCTGGTGAGGTTGGGGCTCTGGTGAGGTTGGGGCTCTGTTGAGGTTGGGGCTCTGTAGAGGTTGGGGCTCTGGTGAGGTTGGGGCTCTATTGAGGTTGGGGCTCTGATGAGGTTGGGGCTCTGGTGAGGTTGGGGCTCTGTTGAGGTTGGGGCTCTGGTGAGTTCAGGGCTCTGGTGAGGTTGGGGCTCTGGTGAGTTTGGGGCTCTGGTCAGGTTGGGGATCTGGTGAGGTTGGGGCTCTGTTGAGGTTGGGGCTCTGTTGAGGTTGGGGCCCTGGTGAGGTTGGGTCTCTGGTGAGGTTGGGGCTCTGGTGAGGTTGGGGCTCTGTTGAGGTTGGGGCTCTGGTGAGGTTGGGGATCTGGTTAGGTTGGGGCTCTGGTGAGTTTTGGGCTCAGGTGAGGTTGGGGCTCTGGTGAGTTTGAGGCTCTGGTCAGGTTGGGGATCTGGTGAGGTTGGGGCTCTGGTGAGGTTGGGGCTCTGTTGAGGTTGGGGCTCTGGTGAGGTTGGGGCTCTGGTGAGGTTGGGGCTCTGGTGAGGTTGGGGCTCTGTTGAGGTTGGGGCTCTGTTGAGGTTGGGGCTCTGGTGAGGTTGGGGCTCTGGTGAGGTATGGGCTCTATTGAGGTTGGGGCTCTGATGAGGTTGGGGCTCTGGTGAGGTTGGGGCTCTGTTGAGGTTGGGGCTCTGTTGAGTTCAGGGCTCTGGTGAGGTTGGGGCTCTGGTGAGTTTTGGGCTCTGGTCAGGTTGGGGATCTGGTCAGGTTGGGGCTCTGTTGAGGTTGGGGCTCTGTTGAGGGTTGGGCCCTGGTGAGGTTTGTGTCTCTGGTGAGGTTGGGGCTCTGGTGAGGTTGGGGCTCTGGTGAGGTTGGGGATATGGTTAGGTTGGGGCTCTGGTGAGTTTGGGGCTCAGGTGAGGTTGGGGCTCTGGTGAGTTTGGGGCTCTGGTCAGGTTGGTGATCTGGTGAGGTTGGGGCTCTGGTGAGGTTGGGGCTTTGTTGAGGTTGGGGCTCTGTTGAGGTTGGGGCTCTGGTGAGGTTGGGGCTCTGGTGGGGTTGGGGTTCTGGTGAGGTTGGGGGTCTGGTGAGGTTGGGGCTCTGGTGGGATTGGGGATCTGGTGGGGTTGGGGATCTGGTGAGGTTGGGGCTCTGGTGGTGTTGGGGGTCTGGTGAGGTTGGGGCTCTGGTGAGGTTGGGGTTCTGGTGAGTTTTGGGCTCTGTTGAGGTTGGGGCTTTGGTGAGGTTGGGGCTCTGTTGAGGTTGGGGCTCTGGTGAGGTTGGGGCTCTGGTGAGATTGGGGCTCTGGTCAGGTTGGGGATCTGGTTAGGTTGGGGCTCTGGTGAGGTTGGGGCTCTGTTGAGGTTGGGACTCTGGTGAGGTTGGGGCTCTGGTGAGGTTGGGGCTCTGGTGAGGTTGGGGCTCTGTTGAGGTTGGGGCTCTGGTGAGGTTGGGGCTCTGTTGAGGTTGGTGCTCTGGTGAGGTTGGGGCTCTGGTGAGGTTGGGGATCTGGTGAGGTTGGGGCTCTTGGTAGGTTGGGGATCTGGTGAGGTTGGGGCTCTGGTGAGGTTGGGGCTCTGTTGAGGTTGGGGCTCTGTTGAAGTTGGGGCTCTGGTGAGGTTGGGGCTCTGGTGAGGTACGGGCTCTATTGAGGTTGGGGCTCTGGTGAGGTACGGGCTCTATTGAGGTTGGGGCTCTGATGAGGTTGGGGCTCTGGTGAGGTTGGGGCTCTGTTGAGGTTGGGGCTCTGGTGAGTTCAGGGCTCTGGTGAGGTTGGGGCTCTGGTGAGTTTGGGGCTCTGGTCAGGTTGGGGATCTGGTGAGGTTGGGGCTCTGTTGAGGTTGGGGCTCTGTTGAGGTTGGGGCCCTGGTGAGGTTGGGTCTCTGGTGAGGTTGGGGCTCTGTTGAGGTTGGGGCTCTGTTGAGGTTGGGGCTCTGTTGAGGTTGGGGCCCTGGTGAGGTTGGGGCTCTGTTGAGGTTGGGGCTCTGGTGAGGTTGGGGCTCTGGTAGGTTGGGGATCTGGTTAGGTTGGGGCTCTGGTGAGTTTGGGGCTCAGGTGAGGTTGGGGCTCTGGTGAGTTTGGGGCTCTGGTCAGGTTGGGGATCTGGTGAGGTTGGGGCTCTGGTGAGGTTGGGGCTCTGTTGAGGTTGGGGCTCTGTTGAGGTTGGGGCTCTGGTGAGGTTGGGGCTCTGGTGGGGTTGGGGTTCTGTTGAAGTTGGGGCTCTGGTGAGGTTGGGGCTCTGGTGGGATTAGGGATCTGGTGGGGTTGGGGATCTGTTGAGGTTGGGGCTCTGGTGGGGTTGGGGGTCTGGTGAGGTTGGGGCTCTGGTGAGGTTGGGGTTCTGGTGAGTTTTGGGCTCTGTTGAGGTTGGGGCTTTGGTGAGGTTGGGGCTCTGTTGAGGTTGGGGCTCTGGTGAGGTTGGGGCTCTGGTGAGGTTGGGGCTCTGGTCAGGTTGGGGATCTGGTGAGGTTGGGGCTCTGTTGAGGTTGGGGCTCTGTTGAGGTTGGGGCCCTGGTGAGGTTGGGTCTCTGGTGAGGTTGGGGCTCTGGTGAGGTTGGGGCTCTGTTGAGGTTGGGGCTCTGGTGAGGTTGGGGATCTAGTGAGGTTGGGGCTCTGGTGAGTTTTGGGCTCAGGTGAGGTTGGGGCTCTGGTGAGTTTGGGGCTCTGGTCAGGTTGGGGATCTGGTGAGGTTGGGGCTCTGGTGAGGTTGGGGCTCTGTTGAGGTTGGGACTCTGGTGAGGTTGGGGCTCTGGTGAGGTTGGGGCTCTGGTGAGGTTGGGGCTCTGGTGAGGTTGGGGCTCTGTTGAGGTTGGTGCTCTGGTGAGGTTGGGGCTCTGGTGAGGTTGGGGATCTGGTGAGGTTGGGGCTCTTGGTAGGTTGGGGATCTGGTGAGGTTGGGGCTCTGGTGAGGTTGGGGCTCTGTTGAGGTTGGGGCTCTGTTGAAGTTGGGGCTCTGGTGAGGTTGGGGCTCTGGTGAGGTACGGGCTCTATTGAGGTTGGGGCTCGGTTGAGGTACGGGCTCTATTGAGGTTGGGGCTCTGGTGAGGTTGGGGCTCTGGTGAGGTTGTGGCTCTGTTGAGGTTGGGGCTCTGGTGAGTTCAGGGCTCTGGTGAGGTTGGGGCTCTGGTGAGTTTTGGGCTCTGGTCAGGTTGGGGATCTGGTCAGGTTGGGGCTCTGTTGAGGTTGGGGCTCTGTTGAGGTTGGGGCCCTGGTGAGGTTTGTGTCTCTGGTGAGGTTGGGGCTCTGGTGAGGTTGGGGCTCTGTTGAGGTTGGGGCTCTGGTGAGGTTGGGGATCTGGTTAGGTTGGGGCTCTGGTGAGTTTGGGGCTCAGGTGAGGTTGGGGCTCTGGTGAGTTTGGGGCTCTGGTCAGGTTGGGGATCTGGTGAGGTTGGGGCTCTGGTGAGGTTGGGGCTCTGTTGAGGTTGGGGCTCTGGTGAGGTTGGGGCTCTGGTGGGGTTCGGGCTCTGGTGAGGTTGGGGCTCTGGTGAGGTTGGGGCTCTGGTGGGGTTAGGGATCTGGTGGGGTTGGGGCTCTGGTGAGGTTGGGGCTCTGTTGAGGTTGGGGCTCTGGTGAGTTCAGGGCTCTGGTGAGGTTGGGGCTCTGGTGAGTTTGGGGCTCTGGTCAGGATGGGGATCTGGTGAGGTTGGGGCTCTGTTGAGGTTGGGGCCCTGGTGAGGTTGGGGCTCTGGTGAGGTTGGGGCTCTGTTGAGGTTGGGGCTCTGGTGAGGTTGGGGCTCTGTTGAGGTTGGGGCTCTGGTGAGGTTGGGGATCTGGTGAGGTTGGGGCTCTTGGTAGGTTGGGGATCTGTTGAGGTTGGGGCTCTGGTGAGGTTGGGGCTCTGTTGAGGTTGGGGCTCTGTTGAGGTTGGGGCTCTGGTGAGGTTGGGGCTCTGGTGAGGTACGGGCTCTATTGAGGTTGGGCTCTGATGAGATTGGGGCTCTGGTGAGGTTGGGGCTCTGTTGAGGTTGGGGCTCTGGTTAGTTCAGGGCTCTGGTGAGGTTGGGGCTCTGGTGAGTTTGGGGCTCTGGTCAGGTTGTGGATCTGGTGAGGTTGGGGCTCTGTTGAGGTTGGGGCCCTGGTGAGGTTGGGTCTCTGGTGAGGTTGGGTCTCTGGTGAGGTTGGGGCTCTGGTGAGGTTGGGGCTCTGTTGAGGTTGGGGCTCTGGTGAGGTTGGGGATCTGGTGAGGTTGGGGCTCTGGTGCGTATGGGGCTCAGGTGAGGTTGGGGATCTGTTGAGGTTGGGCTGTGTTGAGGTTGGGGCTGTGTTGAGGTTGGGGCTCTGGTGAGGTTGGGGCTGTGTTGAGGTTGGGGCTCTGGTGAGGTTGGGGATCTGGTGAGGTTGGGGCTCTTGGTAGGTTGGGGATCTGGTGAGGTTGGGGCTCTGGTGAGGTTGGGGCTCTGTTGAGGTTGGGGCTCTGTTGAAGTTGGGGCTCTGGTGAGGTTGGGGCTCTGGTGAGGTACGGGCTCTATTGAGGTTGGGGCTCGGTTGAGGTACGGGCTCTATTGAGGTTGGGGCTCTGGTGAGGTTGGGGCTCTGGTGAGGTTGGGGCTCTGTTGAGGTTGGGGCTCTGGTGAGTTCAGGGCTCTGGTGAGGTTGGGGCTCTGGTGAGTTTTGGGCTCTGGTCAGGTTGGGGATCTGGTCAGGTTGGGGCTCTGTTGAGGTTGGGGCTCTGTTGAGGTTGGGGCCCTGGTGAGGTTTGTGTCTCTGGTGAGGTTGGGGCTCTGGTGAGGTTGGGGCTCTGTTGAGGTTGGGGCTCTGGTGAGGTTGGGGATCTGGTTAGGTTGGGGCTCTGGTGAGTTTGGGGCTCAGGTGAGGTTGGGGCTCTGGTGAGTTTGGGGCTCTGGTCAGGTTGGGGATCTGGTGAGGTTGGGGCTCTGGTGAGGTTGGGGCTCTGTTGAGGTTGGGGCTCTGGTGAGGTTGGGGCTCTGGTGGGGTTCGGGCTCTGGTGAGGTTGGGGCTCTGGTGAGGTTGGGGCTCTGGTGGGGTTAGGGATCTGGTGGGGTTGGGGCTCTGGTGAGGTTGGGGCTCTGTTGAGGTTGGGGCTCTGGTGAGTTCAGGGCTCTGGTGAGGTTGGGGCTCTGGTGAGTTTGGGGCTCTGGTGAGTTCAGGGCTCTGGTGAGGTTGGGGCTCTGGTGAGTTTGGGGCTCTGGTCAGGATGGGGATCTGGTGAGGTTGGGGCTCTGTTGAGGTTGGGGCCCTGGTGAGGTGTGGGCTCTGGTGAGGTTGGGGCTCTGTTGAGGTTGGGGCTCTGGTGAGGTTGGGGCTCTGTTGAGGTTGGGGCTCTGGTGAGGTTGGGGATCTGGTGAGGTTGGGGCTCTGGTGAGGTTGGGGCTCTGTTGAGGTTGGGGCTCTGTTGAAGTTGGGGCTCTGGTGAGGTTGGGGCTCTGGTGAGGTACGGGCTCTATTGAGGTTGGGGCTCGGTTGAGGTACGGGCTCTATTGAGGTTGGGGCTCTGGTGAGGTTGGGGCTCTGGTGAGGTTGGGGCTCTGTTGAGGTTGGGGCTCTGGTGAGTTCAGGGCTCTGGTGAGGTTGGGGCTCTGGTGAGTTTTGGGCTCTGGTCAGGTTGGGGATCTGGTCAGGTTGGGGCTCTGTTGAGGTTGGGGCTCTGTTGAGGTTGGGGCCCTGGTGAGGTTTGTGTCTCTGGTGAGGTTGGGGCTCTGGTGAGGTTGGGGCTCTGTTGAGGTTGGGGCTCTGGTGAGGTTGGGGATCTGGTTAGGTTGGGGCTCTGGTGAGTTTGGGGCTCAGGTGAGGTTGGGGCTCTGGTGAGTTTGGGGCTCTGGTCAGGTTGGGGATCTGGTGAGGTTGGGGCTCTGGTGAGGTTGGGGCTCTGTTGAGGTTGGGGCTCTGGTGAGGTTGGGGCTCTGGTGGGGTTCGGGCTCTGGTGAGGTTGGGGCTCTGGTGAGGTTGGGGCTCTGGTGGGGTTAGGGATCTGGTGGGGTTGGGGCTCTGGTGAGGTTGGGGCTCTGTTGAGGTTGGGGCTCTGGTGAGTTCAGGGCTCTGGTGAGGTTGGGGCTCTGGTGAGTTTGGGGCTCTGGTGAGTTCAGGGCTCTGGTGAGGTTGGGGCTCTGGTGAGTTTGGGGCTCTGGTCAGGATGGGGATCTGGTGAGGTTGGGGCTCTGTTGAGGTTGGGGCCCTGGTGAGGTGTGGGCTCTGGTGAGGTTGGGGCTCTGTTGAGGTTGGGGCTCTGGTGAGGTTGGGGCTCTGTTGAGGTTGGGGCTCTGGTGAGGTTGGGGATCTGGTGAGGTTGGGGCTCTTGGTAGGTTGGGGATCTGTTGAGGTTGGGGCTCTGGTGAGGTTGGGGCTCTGTTGAGGTTGGGGCTCTGTTGAGGTTGGGGCTCTGGTGAGGTTGGGGCTCTGGTGAGGTACGGGCTCTGGTGAGGTTGGGGATCTGGTGAGGTTGGGGCTCTTGGTAGGTTGGGGATCTGTTGAGGTTGGGGCTCTGGTGAGGTTGGGGCTCTGTTGAGGTTGGGGCTCTGTTGAGGTTGGGGCTCTGGTGAGGTTGGGGCTCTGGTGAGGTACGGGCTCTATTGGGGTTGGGCTCTGGTGAGGTACGGGCTCTGGTGAGGTTGGGGCTCTGTTGAGGTTGGGGCTCTGGTTAGTTCAGGGCTCTGGTGAGGTTGGGGCTCTGGTGAGTTTGGGGCTCTGGTCAGGTTGTGGATCTGGTGAGTTTGGGGCTCTGGTCAGGTTGGGGATCTGGTGAGGTTGGGGCTCTGGTGAGGTTGGGGCTCTGTTGAGGTTGGGGCTCTGTTGAGGTTGGGGCTCTGGTGAGGTTGGGGCTCTGGTGGGGTTGGGGTTCTGTTGAAGTTGGGGCTCTGGTGAGGTTGGGGCTCTGGTGGGATTAGGGATCTGGTGGGGTTGGGGATCTGTTGAGGTTGGGGCTCTGGTGGGGTTGGGGGTCTGGTGAGGTTGGGGCTCTGGTGAGGTTGGGGTTCTGGTGAGTTTTGGGCTCTGTTGAGGTTGGGGCTTTGGTGAGGTTGGGGCTCTGTTGAGGTTGGGGCTCTGGTGAGGTTGGGGCTCTGGTGAGGTTGGGGCTCTGGTCAGGTTGGGGATCTGGTGAGGTTGGGGCTCTGTTGAGGTTGGGGCTCTGTTGAGGTTGGGGCCCTGGTGAGGTTGGGTCTCTGGTGAGGTTGGGGCTCTGGTGAGGTTGGGGCTCTGTTGAGGTTGGGGCTCTGGTGAGGTTGGGGATCTAGTGAGGTTGGGGCTCTGGTGAGTTTTGGGCTCAGGTGAGGTTGGGGCTCTGGTGAGTTTGGGGCTCTGGTCAGGTTGGGGATCTGGTGAGGTTGGGGCTCTGGTGAGGTTGGGGCTCTGTTGAGGTTGGGACTCTGGTGAGGTTGGGGCTCTGGTGAGGTTGGGGCTCTGGTGAGGTTGGGGCTCTGGTGAGGTTGGGGCTCTGTTGAGGTTGGTGCTCTGGTGAGGTTGGGGCTCTGGTGAGGTTGGGGATCTGGTGAGGTTGGGGCTCTTGGTAGGTTGGGGATCTGGTGAGGTTGGGGCTCTGGTGAGGTTGGGGCTCTGTTGAGGTTGGGGCTCTGTTGAAGTTGGGGCTCTGGTGAGGTTGGGGCTCTGGTGAGGTACGGGCTCTATTGAGGTTGGGGCTCGGTTGAGGTACGGGCTCTATTGAGGTTGGGGCTCTGGTGAGGTTGGGGCTCTGGTGAGGTTGTGGCTCTGTTGAGGTTGGGGCTCTGGTGAGTTCAGGGCTCTGGTGAGGTTGGGGCTCTGGTGAGTTTTGGGCTCTGGTCAGGTTGGGGATCTGGTCAGGTTGGGGCTCTGTTGAGGTTGGGGCTCTGTTGAGGTTGGGGCCCTGGTGAGGTTTGTGTCTCTGGTGAGGTTGGGGCTCTGGTGAGGTTGGGGCTCTGTTGAGGTTGGGGCTCTGGTGAGGTTGGGGATCTGGTTAGGTTGGGGCTCTGGTGAGTTTGGGGCTCAGGTGAGGTTGGGGCTCTGGTGAGTTTGGGGCTCTGGTCAGGTTGGGGATCTGGTGAGGTTGGGGCTCTGGTGAGGTTGGGGCTCTGTTGAGGTTGGGGCTCTGGTGAGGTTGGGGCTCTGGTGGGGTTCGGGCTCTGGTGAGGTTGGGGCTCTGGTGAGGTTGGGGCTCTGGTGGGGTTAGGGATCTGGTGGGGTTGGGGCTCTGGTGAGGTTGGGGCTCTGTTGAGGTTGGGGCTCTGGTGAGTTCAGGGCTCTGGTGAGGTTGGGGCTCTGGTGAGTTTGGGGCTCTGGTCAGGATGGGGCCCTGGTGAGGTTGGGGCTCTGGTGAGGTTGGGGCTCTGTTGAGGTTGGGGCTCTGGTGAGGTTGGGGCTCTGTTGAGGTTGGGGCTCTGGTGAGGTTGGGGATCTGGTGAGGTTGGGGCTCTTGGTAGGTTGGGGATCTGTTGAGGTTGGGGCTCTGGTGAGGTTGGGGCTCTGTTGAGGTTGGGGCTCTGTTGAGGTTGGGGCTCTGGTGAGGTTGGGGCTCTGGTGAGGTACGGGCTCTATTGAGGTTGGGCTCTGATGAGATTGGGGCTCTGGTGAGGTTGGGGCTCTGTTGAGGTTGGGGCTCTGGTTAGTTCAGGGCTCTGGTGAGGTTGGGGCTCTGGTGAGTTTGGGGCTCTGGTCAGGTTGTGGATCTGGTGAGGTTGGGGCTCTGTTGAGGTTGGGGCCCTGGTGAGGTTGGGTCTCTGGTGAGGTTGGGTCTCTGGTGAGGTTGGGGCTCTGGTGAGGTTGGGGCTCTGTTGAGGTTGGGGCTCTGGTGAGGTTGGGGATCTGGTGAGGTTGGGGCTCTGGTGCGTATGGGGCTCAGGTGAGGTTGGGGATCTGTTGAGGTTGGGCTGTGTTGAGGTTGGGGCTGTGTTGAGGTTGGGGCTCTGGTGAGGTTGGGGCTGTGTTGAGGTTGGGGCTCTGGTGAGGTTGGGGATCTGGTGAGGTTGGGGCTCTTGGTAGGTTGGGGATCTGGTGAGGTTGGGGCTCTGGTGAGGTTGGGGCTCTGTTGAGGTTGGGGCTCTGTTGAAGTTGGGGCTCTGGTGAGGTTGGGGCTCTGGTGAGGTACGGGCTCTATTGAGGTTGGGGCTCGGTTGAGGTACGGGCTCTATTGAGGTTGGGGCTCTGGTGAGGTTGGGGCTCTGGTGAGGTTGGGGCTCTGTTGAGGTTGGGGCTCTGGTGAGTTCAGGGCTCTGGTGAGGTTGGGGCTCTGGTGAGTTTTGGGCTCTGGTCAGGTTGGGGATCTGGTCAGGTTGGGGCTCTGTTGAGGTTGGGGCTCTGTTGAGGTTGGGGCCCTGGTGAGGTTTGTGTCTCTGGTGAGGTTGGGGCTCTGGTGAGGTTGGGGCTCTGTTGAGGTTGGGGCTCTGGTGAGGTTGGGGATCTGGTTAGGTTGGGGCTCTGGTGAGTTTGGGGCTCAGGTGAGGTTGGGGCTCTGGTGAGTTTGGGGCTCTGGTCAGGTTGGGGATCTGGTGAGGTTGGGGCTCTGGTGAGGTTGGGGCTCTGTTGAGGTTGGGGCTCTGGTGAGGTTGGGGCTCTGGTGGGGTTCGGGCTCTGGTGAGGTTGGGGCTCTGGTGAGGTTGGGGCTCTGGTGGGGTTAGGGATCTGGTGGGGTTGGGGCTCTGGTGAGGTTGGGGCTCTGTTGAGGTTGGGGCTCTGGTGAGTTCAGGGCTCTGGTGAGGTTGGGGCTCTGGTGAGTTTGGGGCTCTGGTGAGTTCAGGGCTCTGGTGAGGTTGGGGCTCTGGTGAGTTTGGGGCTCTGGTCAGGATGGGGATCTGGTGAGGTTGGGGCTCTGTTGAGGTTGGGGCCCTGGTGAGGTGTGGGCTCTGGTGAGGTTGGGGCTCTGTTGAGGTTGGGGCTCTGGTGAGGTTGGGGCTCTGTTGAGGTTGGGGCTCTGGTGAGGTTGGGGATCTGGTGAGGTTGGGGCTCTGGTGAGGTTGGGGCTCTGTTGAGGTTGGGGCTCTGTTGAAGTTGGGGCTCTGGTGAGGTTGGGGCTCTGGTGAGGTACGGGCTCTATTGAGGTTGGGGCTCGGTTGAGGTACGGGCTCTATTGAGGTTGGGGCTCTGGTGAGGTTGGGGCTCTGGTGAGGTTGGGGCTCTGTTGAGGTTGGGGCTCTGGTGAGTTCAGGGCTCTGGTGAGGTTGGGGCTCTGGTGAGTTTTGGGCTCTGGTCAGGTTGGGGATCTGGTCAGGTTGGGGCTCTGTTGAGGTTGGGGCTCTGTTGAGGTTGGGGCCCTGGTGAGGTTTGTGTCTCTGGTGAGGTTGGGGCTCTGGTGAGGTTGGGGCTCTGTTGAGGTTGGGGCTCTGGTGAGGTTGGGGATCTGGTTAGGTTGGGGCTCTGGTGAGTTTGGGGCTCAGGTGAGGTTGGGGCTCTGGTGAGTTTGGGGCTCTGGTCAGGTTGGGGATCTGGTGAGGTTGGGGCTCTGGTGAGGTTGGGGCTCTGTTGAGGTTGGGGCTCTGGTGAGGTTGGGGCTCTGGTGGGGTTCGGGCTCTGGTGAGGTTGGGGCTCTGGTGAGGTTGGGGCTCTGGTGGGGTTAGGGATCTGGTGGGGTTGGGGCTCTGGTGAGGTTGGGGCTCTGTTGAGGTTGGGGCTCTGGTGAGTTCAGGGCTCTGGTGAGGTTGGGGCTCTGGTGAGTTTGGGGCTCTGGTGAGTTCAGGGCTCTGGTGAGGTTGGGGCTCTGGTGAGTTTGGGGCTCTGGTCAGGATGGGGATCTGGTGAGGTTGGGGCTCTGTTGAGGTTGGGGCCCTGGTGAGGTGTGGGCTCTGGTGAGGTTGGGGCTCTGTTGAGGTTGGGGCTCTGGTGAGGTTGGGGCTCTGTTGAGGTTGGGGCTCTGGTGAGGTTGGGGATCTGGTGAGGTTGGGGCTCTTGGTAGGTTGGGGATCTGTTGAGGTTGGGGCTCTGGTGAGGTTGGGGCTCTGTTGAGGTTGGGGCTCTGTTGAGGTTGGGGCTCTGGTGAGGTTGGGGCTCTGGTGAGGTACGGGCTCTGGTGAGGTTGGGGATCTGGTGAGGTTGGGGCTCTTGGTAGGTTGGGGATCTGTTGAGGTTGGGGCTCTGGTGAGGTTGGGGCTCTGTTGAGGTTGGGGCTCTGTTGAGGTTGGGGCTCTGGTGAGGTTGGGGCTCTGGTGAGGTACGGGCTCTATTGGGGTTGGGCTCTGATGAGATTGGGGCTCTGGTGAGGTTGGGGCTCTGTTGAGGTTGGGGCTCTGGTTAGTTCAGGGCTCTGGTGAGGTTGGGGCTCTGGTGAGTTTGGGGCTCTGGTCAGGTTGTGGATCTGGTGAGGTTGGGGCTCTGTTGAGGTTGGGGCCCTGGTGAGGTTGGGTCTCTGGTGAGGTTGGGTCTCTGGTGAGGTTGGGGCTCTGGTGAGGTTGGGGCTCTGTTGAGGTTGGGGCTCTGGTGAGGTTGGGGATCTGGTGAGGTTGGGGCTCTGGTGCGTATGGGGCTCAGGTGAGGTTGGGGATCTGTTGAGGTTGGGGCTGTGTTGAGGTTGGGGCTGTGTTGAGGTTGGGGCTCTGGTGAGGTTGGGGCTGTGTTGAGGTTGGGGCTGTGTTGAGGTTGGGGCTCTGGTGAGGTTGGGGCTCTGGTGCGTATGGGGCTCAGGTGAGGTTGGGGATCTGTTGAGGTTGGGGCTGTGTTGAGGTTGGGGCTGTGTTGATGTTGGGGCTCTGGTGAGGTTGGGGCTCTGGTGAGGTTGGGTCTCTGGTGAGGTTGGGGCTCTGGTGAGGTTGGGGCTCTGTTGAGGTTGGGGCTCTGGTGAGTTTGGGGATCTGGTGAGGTTGGGGCTCTGGTGCATATGGGGCTCAGGTGAGGTTGGGGATCTGTTGAGGTTGGGGCTGTGTTGAGGTTGGGGCTGTGTTGAGGTTGGGGCTCTGGTGAGGTTGGGGCTCTGGTGCGTATGGGGCTCAGGTGAGGTTGGGGATCTGTTGAGGTTGGGGCTGTGTTGAGGTTGGGGCTGTGTTGAGGTTGGGGCTCTGGTGAGGTTGGGGCTCTGGTGAGGTTGGGGCTCTGGTGAGGTTGGGGCTCTGGTGAGGTTGGGGCTCTGGTGAGTTTGGGGCTCTGGTGAAGTTGGGGATCTGGTGAGGTTGGGGCTCTGGTGAGGTAGGGGCTCTGTTGAGGTTTGGGCTTTGGTGAGGTTGGGGCTCTGTTGAGGTTGGGTCTCTGTTGAGGTTGGGGATCTGGTGAGGTTGGGGCTCTGGTGGGGTTGGGGCTCTGGTGAGGTTGGGGCTCTGGTGGGGTTGGGGCTCTGGTGAGATTGGGGCTCTGGTGAGGTTGTGGCTCTGTTGAGGTTGGGGCTCTGTTGAGTTTGGGGCTCTGGTGAGGTTGGGGCTCTGGTGAGGTTGGGGATCTGGTGAGGTTGGGGCTCTGGTGAGGTTGGGGCTCTGTTGAGGTTGGGGCTCTGGTGAGGTTGGGGCTCTGTTGAGGTTGGGGCTCTGTTGAGGTTGGGGCTCTGGTGAGGTTTGGGCTCTGGTGGGGTTCGGGCTCTGGTGAGGTTGGGGCTCTGTCGAGGTTGGGGCTCTGGTGGGGTTGGGGATCTGGTGGGGTTGGGGATCTGGTGAGGTTGGGGCTCTGGTGGGGTTGGGGGTCTGGTGAGGTTGGGGCTCTGGTGAGGTTGGGGCTCTGGTGGGGTTGGGGATCTGTTGGGGTTGGGGATCTGGTGAGGTTGGGGCTCTGGTTGGGTTGGGGCTCTGGTGAGGTTGGGGCTCTGGTGAGGTTGGGGCTCTGGTGAAGTAGGGTCTCTGTTGAGGTTGGGGCTCTGATGAGGTTGGGGCTCTGGTGAGGTTGGGGCTCTGTTGAGGTTGGGGCTCTGGTGAGTTTGGGGCTCAGGTGAGGTTGGGGCTCTGGTGAGGTTGGGGATCTGGTGAGGTTGGGGCTCTGGTGAGGTTGGGGCTCTGTTGAGGTTGTGGCTCTGGTGAGGTTGGGGCTCTGTTGAGGTTGGGGCTCTGTTGAGGTAGGGGCTCTGTTGATGATGGGTCTTTGGTGAGGTTGGGGCTCTGTTGAGGTTGGGTCGCTGTTGAGGTTGGGGCTCTGGTGAGGTTGGGGCTCTGGTGGGGTTGGGGCTCTGGTGAGGTTGGGGCTCTGGTGAGGTTGGGGCTCTGGTGGGGTTGGGGCTCTGGTGAGGTTGGGGCTCTGGTGGGGTTGGGGCTCTGGTGAGGTTGGGGCTCTGGTGAGGTTGTGGCTCTGTTGAGGTTGGGGCTCTGTTGAGTTTGGGGCTCTGGTGAGGTTGGGGCTCTGGTGAGGTTGGGGATCTGGTGAGGTTGGGGCTCTGGTGAGGTTGGGGCTCTGTTGAGGTTGGGGCTCTGGTGAGGTTGGGGCTCTGTTGAGGTTGGGGCTCTGTTGAGGTTGGGGCTCTGGTGAGGTTTGGGCTCTGGTGGGGTTCGGGCTCTGGTGAGGTTGGGGCTCTGTCGAGGTTGGGGCTCTGGTGGGGTTGGGGATCTGGTGGGGTTGGGGATCTGGTGAGGTTGGGGCTCTGGTGGGGTTGGGGGTCTGGTGAGGTTGGGGCTCTGGTGGGGTTGGGGATCTGTTGGGGTTGGGGATCTGGTGAGGTTGGGGCTCTGGTTGGGTTGGGGCTCTGGTGAGGTTGGGGCTCTGGTGAGGTTGGGGCTCTGGTGAAGTAGGGGCTCTGTTGAGGTTGGGGCTCTGATGAGGTTGGGGCTCTGGTGAGGTTGGGGCTCTGTTGAGGTTGGGGCTCTGGTGAGTTTGGGGCTCAGGTGATGTTGGGGCTCTGGTGAGTTTGGGGCTCTGGTCAGGTTGGGGATCTGGTGAGGTTGGGGCTCTGGTGAGGTTGGGGCTCTGTTGAGGTTGGGGCTCTGTTGAGGTTGGGGCTCTGGTGAGGTTGGGGCTCTGGTGGGGTTAGGGATCTGGTGGGGTTGGGGATCTGGTGAGGTTGGGGCTCTGGTGGGGTTGGGGGTCTGGTGAGGTTGGGGCTCTGGTGAGGTTGGGGTTCTGGTGAGGTTTGGGCTCTGTTGAGGTTGGGGCTCTGGTGAGGTTGGGGCTCTGTTGAGGTTGGGGCTCTGGTGAGGTTGGGGCTCTGGTGAGGTTGGGGCTCTGGTGAGGTTGGGGCTCTGTTGAGGTTGGGGCTCTGTTGAGGTTGGGGCTCTGGTGAGGTTGGGGATCTGGTGAGGTTGGGGCTCTTGGTAGGTTGGGGATCTGGTGAGTTTGGGGCTCTGGTGAGGTTGGGGCTCTGTTGAGGTTGGGGCTCTGTTGAGTTTGGGGCTCTGGTGAGGTTGGGGCTCTGGTGAGGTACGGGCTCTATTGAGGTTATTGAGGTCGTGTATGAAGTGACTGACTGGACTTTCACTCTGCACTCCCCTGCACTTGCCTGTCAACCTAAGAACTCAAGGCAGCGTGTGTGAGCTGTAAACAAGCTACCTTCCCTCCTTCCCCGCACACACACACTCGCACACACTCGCACACACTCGCACACACACACGCACGCACGCACACACACACACTTGCACACACTCGCACACACACTCGCACACACACACACACACACACACACACACACACACACACACACACACACACACACACACACAGCTCAAGCTGTATCTAGGCAAAATAACCCTCAGAAACCACAAGCATGTGTGCGATCTTGTGATTGCATTTGATACACAGCGCCTTCGGAAAGTATTCAGACACCTTGACTTTTTTTCATATTTTGTTACGTTACAGCCTTATTTTAAAATTGATTAAATGTTTTTTTCCCCCTCGTCAATTGACACACAAAACCCAATAATGACAAAGCAACAAAAAAACTGATCTAAAAAAAAAAGAAACTGAAATAGTACATTTACATAAGTATTCAGACCTTTTTGCTGAAGCACCTTACAGCCTCGAGTTTTCTTGGGAATGACGCTACAAGCTTGGCACACCTGTGTTTGGGGAGTTTCTTCCATTCTTCTCTGCAGATCCTCTCAAGCTCTGTCAGGTTGGATGGGGAGTGTCGCTGCACAGCTATTTTCAAGTCTTTCCAGAGATGTTCGATCGGGTTCAAGTGCGGGCTCTGGCTGGGCCACTCAAGGACATTCAGAGACTTGTCCCGAAGCCACTCCTGCGTTGTCTTGGCTGTGTGCTTAGGGTTGATGTCCTGTTGGAAGGTGAACCTTCGCCCTAGTCTGAGGTCCTGAGTCCTCTGGAGCAGGTTTTCATCAAGGATCTCTCTGTAGTTTGCACCGTTCATCTTTCCCTCAATCCTGACTAGTCTCCCAGTCCCTGCCGCTGAAAAAACATCCGCCACAACATGATGCTGCCACCACCATGCTTCACCGTAGGGATGGTGACAGGTTTCCTCCAGACGTGACGCTTGGCAATCAGGCCAAAGAGCTCAATCTTGGTTTCATCAGACCAGGGAATCTTGTTTCTCATGGTCTGAGAGTCTTTAGGTTCCTTTTGGCTGTCATGTGCCTTTTAATGAGGAGTGGCTTCTGTCTGGCCACTCTACCATAAAGGCCTGATTGGTGGAGTGCTGTGGATATGGTTGTCCTTCTGGAAGGTTCTCTCATCTCCACAGAGGAACTCTGGAGCTCAGTCAGAGTAACCATTGGGTTCTTGGTCACCTCCCTGACCAAGGCCCTTCTCCCCCGATTGGTAAGTTTGGTCGGGCAGCCAGTTCTAAGAAGAGTCTTGGTGGTTCCAAACTTCTTCCATTTTAGAATGATGGAGGCCAATGTGTTATTGGGGACCTTAAATGCTGCAAAAATGTTCTGGTACCCTTCACCAGATCTGTGCCTTGACACAATCCTGTCTCCAAGGGTCTGAATACTTACGTTAATAAAGTATTTTTGTTTTTTTATTTTTAATACTAAAAAACAATATATATAAAGTAAAATAAAAAATGTCTCGCTTTGTCATTATGGGGTATTGTGATGTCATTATGGGGTATTGTGATGTCACTATGGGGTATTGTGATGTCACTATGGGGTATTGTGATGTCATTATGGGGTATTGTGATGTCATTATGGGGTATTGTGATGTCATTATGGGGTATTGTGATGTCACTATGGGGTATTGTGATGGCATTATGGGGTATTGTGATGTCACTATGGGGTATTGTGATGTCATTATGGGGTATTGTGATGTCACTATGGGGTATTGTGATGTCACTATGGGGTATTGTGATGTCATTATGGGGTATTGTGATGTCACTATGGGGTATTGTGATGTCACTATGGGGTATTGTGATGTCACTATGAGGTATTGTGATGTCATTATGGGGTATTGTGATGTCACTATGGGGTATTGTTGTGTGTAGATTGATCAGGAAAACATCATTTTAGAACAAGACTGTAAGGTAACAAAATTTGAAAAAAGGTCAAGGGGTCTGAATACTTTCCAAATTCACTGTGTGTCACCCCCCCCCCACCACACACACACACACACACACACACACACACACACACACACACACACACACACACACACACACACACACACACACACACACACACACACACACACACACACTATATGATCATATGATTGCATACCATTTATGTCGTCCCACTTGACTAGGTCACGAGGTAAAGGGGTTCACTTCACACCTTAAATAAGGAACTGAGAAAACAGAATGTCCTCCATCACCAACCACCATGTCCACACCCTCAGTCTATGGTGTTGAAATCAAAGAGAAACCGTGCCGGAAAGTGAAACCACATCTGAAATAGCTAGCGCCCCCATCACATGTACTGTACATCAAAATGGCATGTTGGTCTGATGTTGCCATTGGTTGGTTAGGCTAACGATGTGTCCCAAATTACACACTATTCCATATACATCCCTACGCCTGACGTGACCACGTGGAGGACGCCTCTATCACTCCTGTCTGTCTGTCTGTATGTCTGTCTGTCTGTCTGTCTGTCTGTCTGTCTGTTGGCCTGCCTGCCTGTCTGTCTGTCGGCCTGCCTGCCTGCCTGCCTGTCTGTCTGTCTGTCTGCCTGTCTGCTTGTCTGTCTGTCTGTCTGCCTGCCTGTCTTTCCTCAGTGGTTCCCCCACATACAGTATCTCAGATGAGAAGAGAGGAGAATGTTTTCGCAGCTTTTTCTGTCAGGGAGCATGTCTCTCTCCTCTGACTGAACACTGACCCAACACACCCTCCCTCTGCTCATTCCAGACCAGGACTACTTCCATACAATACCCATACCACCCACAACCCAACCACACCCCTAATACAAGACCCAACTACACCCCTAATACAAGACCCAACCACCCACAGCTCAACTACACCCCTAATACAAGACCCAACTACACCCCTAATACAAGACCCAACAACACCCCTAATACAAGACCCAACCACCCACAGCTCAACTACACCCCTAATACAAGACCCAACCACCCACAGCTCAACTACACCCCTAATACAAGACCCAACCACCCACAGCTCAACTACACCCCTAATACAAGACCCAACCACCCACAGCTCAACTACACCCCTAATACAAGACCCAACCACCCACAGCTCAACTACACCCCTAATACAAGACCCAACCACCCACAGCTCAACTACACCCCTAATACAAGACCCAACCACCCACAGCTCAACTACACCCCTAATACAAGACCCAACCACCCATAGCTCAACTACACCCCTAATACAAGACCCAACCACCCACAGCTCAACTACACCCCTAATACAAGACCCAACCACCCACAGCCCAACCATACCCCTAATACAAGACCCAACCACCCACAGCCCAACCATACCCCTAATACAAGACCCAACCACCCACAGCTCAACTACACCCCTAATACAAGACCCAACCACCCACAGCTCAACTACACCCCTAATACAAGACCCAACCACCCACAGCTCAACTACACCCCTAATACAAGACCCAACCACCCACAGCTCAACTACACCCCTAATACAAGACCCAACCACCCACAGCTCAACTACACCCCTAATACAAGACCCAACCACCCACAGCTCAACTACACCCCTAATACAAGACCCAACCACCCACAGCTCAACTACACCCCTAATACAAGACCCAACCACCCACAGCTCAACTACACCCCTAATACAAGACCCAACCACCCACAGCTCAACTACAACCCTAATACAAGACCCAACCACCCACAGCTCAACTACACCCCTAATACAAGACCCAACCACCCATAGCTCAACTACACCCCTAATACAAGACCCAACCACCCACAGCTCAACTACACCCCTAATACAAGACCCAACCACCCACAGCCCAACCATACCCCTAATACAAGACCCAACCACCCACAGCCCAACCATACCCCTAATACAAGACCCAACCACCCACAGCTCAACTACACCCCTAATACAAGACCCAACCACCCACAGCTCAACTACACCCCTAATACAAGACCCAACCACCCACAGCTCAACTACACCCCTAATACAAGACACATACCACCCACAGTCCAACCACACCCCGAATACAAGACACATACCACCCACAGCCCAACCACACCCCGAATACAAGACCCAACAACCCACAGCTCAACTACACCCCCAATACATGACCCAACCACACCCCTAATAAAAGATCCAACCACCCATAACCCAACCACACCCATAATACAAGACCGAACAACCCACAACCCAACCACACCCCGAATACAAGACCCAACCACCCGCAACTCAATCACACCCCTAATACAAGACCCATACAGCCCAACCACACCCCTAATACAAGACCTATACCACCCACAACTCAACCACACCCCAAATACAATACCCATATCACCCACAACCCAACCACACCGCTGATACAAGACCCAACCACCCACAGCCCAACCACACCCCTAATACAAGACCTATACCACCCACAACCCAACAACACCCCTAATACAAGACCCAACCACACCCCTAATGCAAGACCCAACCACCCACCCACAACCCAACCACACCCCTAATACAAGACCCAACCACACCCCTAATACAAGACCCAACCACACCCCTAATACACGACCCAACCACACCCCTAATACACGACCCAACCAACCCCTAATACACGACCCAACCACACCCCTAATACAAGACCCAACCACCCACAACCCATCCACACCCCTAATACTAGACCCAACCACACCCCTAATACAAGACCCAACCAACCACCCACAACCCAACCACACCCCTAATACAAGACCCAACCACACCCCTAATACAAGACCCAACCAACCACCCACAACCCAAACACACCCCTAATACAAGACCCAACCACACCCCTAATACAAGACCCAACCACCCACAACCCAACCACACCCCTAATACAAGACCCAACCAACCACCCACAACCCAAACACACCCCTAATACAAGACCCAATACACCCCTAATACAAGACCCAACCACCCACAACCCATCCACACCCCTAATACTAGACCCAACCACACCCCTAATACAAGACCCAACCACACCCCTAATACAAGACCCAACCAACCACCCACAACCCAACCACACCCCTAATACAAGACCCAACCACACCCCTAATACAAGACCCAACCAACCACCCACAACCCAAACACACCCCTAATACAAGACCCAACCACCCACAACCCAACCACACCCCTAATACAACACCCAACCACACCCTAATACAAGACCCAACCACACCCCTAATACAAGACCCAACCAACCACCCACAACCCAACCACACCCCTAATACAAAACCCAACCACACCCCTAATACAAGACCCAACCACACCCCTAATACACCACCCAACCACACCCCTAATACACCACCCAACCAACCCCTAATACACGACCCAACCACACCCCTAATACAAGACCCAACCACCCACAACCCAACCACACCCCTAATACTAGACCAACCACACCCCTAATACAAGACCCAACCACACCCCTAATACAAGACCCAACCAACCACCCACAACCCAACCACACCCCTAATACAAGACCCAACCACACCCCTAATACAAGACCCAACCAACCACCCACAACCCAAACACACCCCTAATACAAGACCCAACCACACCCCTAATACAAGACCCAACCACCCACAACCCAACCACACCCCTAATACAAGACCCAACCACCCACAACCCAACCACACGCCTAATACAAGACCCAACCACCCACAACCCAACCACACCCCTAATACAAGACCCAACCACCCACAACCCAACCACACCCCTAATACAAGACCCAACCACACCCCTAATACAAGACCCAACCAACCCCTAATACACGACCCAACCAACCCCTAATACACGACCCAACCACACCCCTAATACACGACCCAACCAACCCCTAATACACGACCCAACCACACCCCTAATACACGACCCAACCACACCCCTAATACACGACCCAACCACACCCCTAATACACGACCCAACCACACCCCTAATACACGACCCAACCAACCCCCTAATACACGACCCAACCACACCCCTAATACAAGACCCAACCAACCACCCACAACCCAACCACACCCCTAATACAAGACCCAACCAACCACCCACAACCCAACCACACCCCTAATACACGACCCAACCACACCCCTAATACACGACCCAACCACACCCCTAATACACGACCCAACCACCCCCCTAATACAAGACCCAACCACACCCCTAATACACGATGACTTCAGGAATTCAATCAAAACTAAATAAACTCTAAACAAAACTACACATGTTACGATACACTATATATACAGCAGCATGTGCCTTTCAACTTTTCAGCCACACCTGTCAACAGGTGTATAAAAGCGAGCACACAGCCATGCAATCGCCATAGACACACATTGGCAGTAGAATGGTCCGTACTGAAGATCTCAGTGACTTTCAACGTGGCACCGTCATTGGATGCCACCTTTCCAACATGCCAATTCGTTAAATTTCTGCCCTGCTAGAGCCGGCCCCCCCCCCCCGGGTTAAAGTGCTGTCATTGTGAATTGTAAACGTCTAGGAGCAACAACGGCTCAGCCGCGATGTGGTAGACCACACAAGCTCACAGAACGGGACCGCCGAGGGCTGAAGCGAGTAAGCACACATAAATCATCTGTTCTCAGTTGCAACACTCACTACTGAGTACCAAACTGCCGCTTCCAGAACAAGAACTGTTTGTCCGGGTTTCCGTGGCCTTGAAGCTGCATACAAGCCTAAGATCACCAATGTCAAGTGTCGGCTGGAGTGGGTGTGAAGCTCGCTGCAATTGGACTCTGGAGCAGTGGAAAGGCTTTCTCTAGAGTGATGAACCACGCTTCACCAACTGGCAGTCCGATGGACGAATCCGGGTTTGGCGGATGCCAGGAGAACGCTACCTGCCCAAATGCATAGTGCCAACTGTAAAGTTTGGTGGAGTAGAAATAGTTCTCTGGGCTGTTTTTCATGGTTCGGTCCCCTTAGTTCCAGTGAAGGGAAATCTTAATACTACAGCATACAATGACATTCTAGATGATTTTTTGTGGCAACAGTTTGGGGAAGGCCCTTTCCTGTTTCAGCATGACAATGCCCCCCCGTGCACAAAGCAAGGTCCATACAGAATTGGTTTGTTGAGATCGGTGTGGAAAAACTTGACTGGTCTGCACAGAGCCCTGATCTCAACCCCATCGAACACCTTTGGCATGAATTGGAATGCCGACTGCAAGCCAGGCCTAATCGCCCATCAGATAGGGCTATCTTCTGTATACCACCCCTACCTTGTCACAACACAACTGATTGGCTCAAGCGCATTAAAAAGAAAAGAGATTCCACAAATTCACTTTTAACAAGGCACACCTGTTAAATTAAATGCATTCCGGGTGACTACCTCATGAAGCAGGTTGAGAGAATACCAACAGTGTGCAAAGCTGTCATCAAGGCAAAGGGTGGCTACTTGAAGAATCTTAAACGTAAATATATTTTTATTTCTTCAACACTTTCTGGTTACTACTTGATTACATATGTGTTATTTCATAGTTCTGTTGCCCGAGAATGTAATTTTAATTTCTCTACCATCACTTTAGAAAATTTGTCAGTACGTCCATCATGCCTCACAACCGCAGACCACGTTGGTATTCTTTGCTGATGTCAACCTTGTGAACTGAGTGCATCATGGTGTGGTTAAGGTATGGGTAGGCATCAGCTACGAACAATGAACACAATTGCATTTTATCAATGTCAATTTGAATGCACAGAGATACCGTGACAAGATCCTGAGGCCCATTGTCGTGCCATTCATCCGCCGCCATCACCTCATGTTTCAGCATGATAATGCACGGCCCCATGTCGCAAGGATCTGTACACAATTCCTGGAAGCTGAACATATCCCAGTTTTTCCACGTCCTGCATACTGACCCGACATGTCACCCATTGAGCATGTTTGGGATGCTCTGGATCGACACCGTGTTCCAGTTTCCGCCAATATCCAGCAACTTCACACAGCCATTGAAGAGGAGTGGGACAACATTCCACAGGCCACAATCAACAGCCTGATCAACTCTATACAAAGGAGATGTGTCACGCTGAGTGAGGCAAATGGTGGTCACACCAGATACTGACTGGTTTTCGGATCCACGCCCCTACCTTTTTTTTTAAAGGTATCTGTGACCAACAGATGTGTATACCTGTATACCTCAGTCATGTGAAATCCACAGATCAGGCCTTCAATTGACGGATTTCCTTATATGGACTGTAACTCGGTAAAATAATTGAAATTAGTGTATGTTGTGTTTATATTTTGGTTCAGTGTATGTTTTTGTTTATTGAAACAATTACACCAATGACCATTCCAAGTTTATCTTAAAATATATATATATATATATATATATATATATATATATATATATGTAAAACTTGTTTCAAAATATTTAGGCAAATTAGCTGGCTAACTCGTTGATTTGTAGTACACCACTCTGCTTTGTAGTATACCACTCTGCTAGTAGTATACCACTCTGCTTTGTAGTATACCACTCTGCTTTGTAGTATACCACTCTGCTTTGTAGTATACCACTCTGCTTTGTAGTATACCACTCTGCTTTGTAGTATACCACTCTGCTTTGTAGTACACCACTCTGCTTTGTAGTATACCACTCTGCTTTGTAGTATACCACTCTGCTTTGTAGTATACCACTCTGCTTTGTAGTATACCACTCTGCTTTGTAGTATACCACTCTGCTTTGTAGTATACCACTCTGCTTTGTAGTATACCACTCTGCTTTGTAGTATACCACTCTGCTTTGTAGTACACCACTCTGCTTTGTAGTACACCACTCTGCTTTGTAGTATACCACTCTGCTTTGTAGTACACCACTCTGCTTTGTAGTATACCACTCTGCTTTGTAGTATACCACTCTGCTTTGTAGTATACCACTCTGCTTTGTAGTACACCACTCTGCTTTGTAGTATACCACTCTGCTTTGTAGTATACCACTCTGCTTTGTAGTATACCACTCTGCTTTGTAGTATACCACTCTGCTTTGTAGTATACCACTCTGCTTTGTAGTATACCACTCTGCTTTGTAGTACACCACTCTGCTTTGTAGTATACCACTCTGCTTTGTAGTATACCACTCTGCTTTGTAGTATACCACTCTGCTTTGTAGTATACCACTCTGCTTTGTAGTACACCACTCTGCTTTGTAGTATACCACTCTGCTTTGTAGTATACCACTCTGATTTGTAGTATACCACTCTGCTTTGTAGTATACCACTCTGCTTTGTAGTATACCACTCTGCTTTGTAGTATACCATTCTGCTTTGTGATGGATTGCTGATGTCACTCTCTGGGCTCTCTGACCCTAACCCTGCCTGTGAGAGATGGTCACATAACTAAAATGTCTAAGGGTCAAAGGTTATCTAATATACACATGACCTGACGTCTCCCAAATCTCTTCACTAACTTCCCTTCCCTGTCACAGAGTTGAACCTCTGGACATGCGGACGCAATGATGTCATAAGTCTGTAAGGAGTGAGGTCATCTGAGCCATAGGATTACAACTATGGCATGTGGCCATAGGGCTCCAGTGGGGTGTAACTGTACCGGTACGATTGAAACAAAGTATCGATTTATTGATGATCTATTCTGTCCGCTGATCTCAAATTGTATGTCATGAGACCTCTGTAAAAGATGTGTTGTTGATGTCAACAAGTGATCTAAAATATGTGTTGTTGATGTCAACAAGTGATCTAAAATATGTGTTGTTGATGTCAACAAGTGATCTAAAAGATGTGTTGTTGATGTCAACAAGTGATCTAAAAGATGTGTTGTTGATGTCAACAAGTGATCTAAAAGATGTGTTGTTGATGTCAACAAGTGATCTAAAAGATGTGTTGTTGATGTCAACAAGTGATCTAAAAGATGTGTTGTTGATGTCAACAAGTGATCTAAAAGATGTGTTGTTGATGTCAACAAGTGATCTAAAAGATGTGTTGTTGATGTCAACAAGTGATCTAAAAGATGTGTTGTTGATGTCAACAAGTGATCTAAAAGATGTGTTGTTGATGTCAACAAGTGATCTAAAAGATGTGTTGTTGATGTCAACAAGTGATCTAAAAGATGTGTTGTTGATGTCAACAAGTGATCTAAAAGATGTGTTGTTGATGTCAACAAGTGATCTAAAAGATGTGTTGTTGATGTCAACAAGTGATCTAAAAGATGTGTTGTTGATGTCAACAAGTGATCTAAAAGATGTGTTGTTGATGTCAACAAGTGATCTAAAATATGTGTTGTTGATGTCAACAAGTGATCTAAAAGATGTGTTGTTGATGTCAACAAGTGATCTATTAACCTCCTCATTTGGTAAGTGTAAATACAGACATATTTTTATCACATTAATTCGTGACATAAATCTACGATGCATAGCCTAGATAAACTAAAAAACAATGTTTTTTGATTTATGTCAATGAAGCATTGCAGGGTAATGTACCAGGGTTGGGGTTGATCCCACAATTCTCTCTCCCTCTAAATTACATTTAAATCCATTCAAATTTCAGGTCAGGTCTTTGAATTCAGAGATAATTTAATTCCTCGGAATTCCAACGTCAGGTCACCACAGTGGAACTATAGTTGTGGAGGGAGAGGGGAGGGGAGGGGAGGGGGAGGCTCACAACAGTGGAACTATAGTTGTGGAGGGAGAGGGGAGGGAAGGGGAGGGGGGGCTAACCACAGTGGAACTATAGTTGTGGAGAGGAGAGGGGAGGGAAGGGGAGGGGGGGCTAACCACAGTGGAACTATAGTTGTGGAGAGGAGAGGGGAGGGAAGGGGAGGGGGGGCTAACCACAGTGGAACTATAGTTGTGGAGGGAGAGGGGAGGGGAGGGAAGGGGAGGGGGGGCTAACCACAGTGG